>NC_056701.1:0-30000 GCF_018831695.1 Puntigrus tetrazona
CTTTAAATCTTAGTCACGAGTACAATGAACTGAGATCTGCTGTGAAGATGATGTTTTTTAAAGAGGAGAGTGAAGAGAACATGAGAGAAACAGAAACATGGAGAATAAAACACGAGGAACCAGAAACATGGAGAATAAAACATGAGGAACCTGAAACATGGAGAATAAAACACGAGGAACCAGAAACATGGAAAATTAAACACGAAGAACCAGAAACATGGAGAATAAAACACGAGGAATCTGAAACCTGGAAAATTAAATACGAGGAACCAGAAACATGGAAAATAAAACACGAAGAATCAGAAACATGGAGATTAAAACCAGAGGAACCAGAAGCATGGAGAATAAAACATGGGGAACCAGGGGGTTGGTGTTTTTCATTCATCTAATGACCATTTGTGGTTCGTCCACAGATCCTTTATGTAGAAATAATATCTTAGTTGCCTTTAAAAAGTACGAATTCTGCCTGAAACACAATCAAAAATGTGATGGGTTTTAAGGTTATACGTAGAATTGTTTAGTTAATGGTTCTTAGTTGTATTGTAATGGAAACCAAATTCTGTGGTGGTTTCTATTGGGCTTCTTTTTTTATTGTGTATTTTTTAAGCAGGGTTAAATGCATGTTCTAAAATTCAAAGTGAATGTCTCAGAAGAGCATTATTTAATTGTTTTATTTGCAGCAGCTTTGCAAACAGACTTTTACTGTTAGATATGACCCTGACAGCACAGGAGTCTGCCGGCTCCACGCCGGTCTTTTCACGTCACACTCACGGTGACTTGCACTTCATATTTATTGTTGTTTGTATTTTGTGTTTTTGCACTGATTATGTCTTTGCACTGTTTGCACACTGGGGTTTGCACTTTACTTCCTTGCTGTTTGCACTAGTCTGCACACGTTGCACTTTTTATGTGGCCAAGACATTGTCTTAGCTCAGTATGTGAGTTTTTTTGTGTTGTGCGTGACTTTATGTAGCACCAGGAGAAACAGTGTCTCATTTCACTATGTACTGCACAGCTATATGTAGTTGAAATGACAATAAAAGCCACTTGACTTGATGTATTTATGTCTTGCCAAACGAGGATCTTTTAACCTGAGTGAGTGTATGAGAGAAATAAAACAAATGTGCGCTGCAGCACACACAAAGTTATGAATCTATATTATCTCATCGATTTGAATCTTTTCAATGATTTCGTTTTAGGCCTGATGAAAGTGAAAGAAGAGAGTCAAGATCTGAATGAGGTGGAGGAGGAACATCAGGACCAGAAAGATCATGAAGACACTGGAGAAACATCAGTGAGATGCAGCATTCAGATTGAAGTCAAAAGACCTTTCGGCTGCTCTCAGTGCGAGAAGTCTTTCACACGGAAAACAAACCTCGAGAAACACATGATGTTTCATGCTGGAATAAGGCCTTTCAGCTGCTCAGAGTGTGGAAAAACCTTCAAACAGAAAGAACACCTTAGGAAACACATGAGGATTCATACCGGGGAGAAGTATTTCAGCTGCTCTCAGTGCGGAAACACTTTCATCTGTAACAAAAGCCTTAAGGATCACATGTTAATTCACGCTGGGATAAAGCCTTTCAGCTGCTCTCAGTGTGGGAAGAGTTTCACGCAGAAAGGACAACTTAATAATCATCTGGTAACTCACTCTTCAGAAAAACCTTTCAGCTGCTCTCAGTGCGGGAAGAGTTTCATACGTAAAGCAGGCCTTGAGAATCACATGTTAATTCATAATGGAATAAAACCGTTCGGCTGCTCTCAGTGTGGGAAGAGTTTCACACAGAAAGTACACCTTGAGAATCATCTGGTAACTCACTCTTCGGAAAAACCCTTCAGCTGCTCCCGGTGCGGAAACACTTTCACACGTAAAACAAATCTTAAGACTCACATGTTAATTCACGCCGGGATAAAGCCTTTCACCTGCTCTGAGTGCGGGAAGAGTTTCATCTGTAAAAGACTCCTCAGGAATCACGTGTTAATTCATACTGAATTAAAGCCGTTCAGCTGCTCTCAGTGCGGAAACACTTTCAAATATAAAGGAAGCCTTGTGAAACACATGAGAATTCATAGCGAGGGAAAGCCTTTCGTCTGCTCTCAGTGCGGAAAAGCCTTCACGTGTAACAAAAACCTGAAGAATCACATGTTAATTCACGCCGGGATAAAGCCTTTCAGCTGCTCTGAGTGCGGAAGAGTTTTAGAGAGAAAGTACACCTTGAGAATCATTGGTAACTCACTCTTCAGAAAAACCTTTCTCCTGCTCTCAGTGTGGAAACACTTTCACACGTAAAGCAAACCTTAAGAAACACGTGTTGATTCACGCCGGGATAAAGCCTTAGCTGCTGGACTTTTACACAGAAAGTGCATGGACATGTTTTCATCTGATGACTAAAACTTGATGGGAACTTGTAGCAATAGTATTCTTCCTCTCTTCTCTGTGATTTATGTCATTTTGTGGCAATTTTATGTTCACTATATGTGTTCAAGAAAGAAATTTATAAAAAGACACATTATTTTCCATTTACGTGCAACACACTACAACACAAATAAATGTACCGTATGCAATCAAATGTGCATATTATTTCTCTGTGTACTGTAATATTGACTTTTCTCAGTAAACATGTTGCCTGTTATTGAAATTATCTGGTGTACACATCCACGTGAAGCCCAAATTGGTTACATCAAGGGCGTGTTTAATTTTCACCCATAAAACAACACGTCAGATGCTGAAATCAATTCTATTGTGCAAAAAAAGGCATGAAAAATGCACGGCAAAGTTACAGCAAGAAAGTAGCATCACGGTAATGCTTTGAAGACACGAGTGATGGGATGAAGGTGTGTCCAGCGCCTAAAACTGAGGAAAAGTTAGAAGAGATATGAGAACAATGTTTCTACAATTATGATGTGATTAACTTCCGTGACAAAGTGAACATATTTCACCTTTGGAGGATTGACGGCCCATACGGTTCTCTTCATGAAATCTAGGAACGTGTTCACTGCCAGGTTTTATTCCTTTTTTGGGGCTTTTCTGATGACAAGACAGCCAGATCAAAACACACTTTTAGGTAGCCATTGTTTGCGCTTACCTTCTGTCAGACGATAGTCCTGTTTCTTGAAGAAAGAATACACTTTGTTAAAGATGGCAAGTGATGAAAGGTCAGGCCGCAACATACAGACATGTATATACAAACAGTTTATTTGGATAGACATACAACATACTGACATATTGACAAGTACGTCAACTTACTCTACTAAGATTAGTTGACATGTAGATACAAAGTTACTTATGGTAAGTAGAATATCTAAAGTGGACTGTCAAAATAAAGTGTAACCAAATGTAGTGTAATTAGAAATAGAATCATCAGTATTGTATCCTACACCTAGCCAAAGTAAAACTTTTAAAAATTTTAATTATTTTCTACACACACATATTAACCCTTCTTGAGCAATCATGAGTTCTGAGTACAGTATCACCATCTTAAACAAGCAGCAGTCGGCGATCACCTCTCCACTCTCATTCCAGCATGTTTGTTTCCCAATAATACCCAATGCGAATAATGCTTTGTAGTCCATTCATAGCAAAAAAGTGTCTCCAACAAAGGTACTACAAAGACCATAAGTGTGACTCTCAGATGAGGCGTGCACAAGGGTTAACAAATTCAAAACAGAACGCTCTCAGCACAAGAATGAACTTCCCTTCGTGTGGTAGGGTCGGGTATTGAAACGTGAAAAGTAACCGGTATGTACTAGAACCCAATCAGAACACAGATTTCGGTGTCAAGCCTGAGGTATTGACTGAAATATTTGACCTCTGGTTCCCCGAAAACGGACATAGGAAGCATCATCACCGGCATCACGCATGAAATATTATTTCCAATCTGAGGTTGAGGATAGTGAGAAACTCTTCCCGCAATGATCACAAGTGAACGCTTTCTCTCCAGTCTGAACTGAGAAGCTCAATGTGGTGTTTGTTCATCAAACTCTTCCCACATTAAGTGCAGGTCAAATATTTCTTGGTCCTCTTCTTTTCTTTAAATCGTTCTGTTTGGGTTTTTCTCCACTTTTTGCGAGATTTATTTTCCTTAAATTCTCTCAATTTTCTTTCTCCCCATTATCTTCCATCAAACCTGAAATGAATAAAAACACTACATTTTCATTAACTTACTAATGAAAGGTGAAAAAACCTTCGATGTAACAGAAGACAGTAGAATTGTCAAATTTGGATCATTTTGATGCAATTTTAAAAGTTACGTCACAGAAACTTTTGTATTAATTAATGAAGTCTTTCATCTGCTCTCAGTGTGGAAAGTGTTTTGCACATAACTCAAACCTCACGAAGCACATGTTAATTCATGCTGGAAAAAAGCCCTGAATTCAATAAACAGCCTTTAACTGAAAAGTGAGTGTTTACATCACCGACACACTGCTGTACTTCTGTAAAGCTACTCCTGTTCTGTTAAAAGTGCTATATTAATAAAGGTGACTTGATTTGACTGACTTGGTGTAGCAAGAATTTTACACAAAAGGGACTCCGTAAGTTTCATTTGGTAATACACTTCATAAAAGCCTTTTACCTGTAAATCTTTTTGCTAAAAGGATACATGAAAAACGTGTTTTTTCACTAGTTGATTATTTAGGGTCTATAGAATGCTTTAGATATAATTTCTTAAAGGTAGTGTAAAACAACACCATTTTCATCATGTCAAAATCATGTCTGTTAGACCAAGCCAGCAGAGGGAGCCCTCACCTCTGGATGACCTCAGTCTCACCACCTCACCACCTGCTCCTCCGCCGTCGCTCGGCCTCATGGAGTCGATGGCCGTTCCTCCACGGCTCCTCCCTCCTTCAGCTCCAGCTGGGCTCTGGATCCCACAGATCATCTACCTGTCTGTCTACCTGCCCGAGGTACTTCTGTATATGCGTATGATTAAACTCGTTAACCTTATATTCTCATCCAGTGCTCCTTCAGGCTAAACCACACCGTGACAGCTACCTAATCATTCCTGTGAAATAAAATGATTAGTTGGCACATGAACAACATTCAAGTTTTTGTTTTAGATGTGCCAAATTCTAAAGAATATTTCATCTTATTTTGGTTACCAGAGCTTGTTTTCTTGCTTGTCAGAGTCTCAATGAAAACTGGTGTCCACCAAGAGACCTGTTGAAGAATAAACAACTGAACAATCAGGAAGCAGAGAAAGTGAAAGTTAAAGCACACAATAGGAAACTCTGAATTTTAAGATGAAGATCTTTTGTTTTTGTTTGTTTGTTTTCTAGGGAGATCTTCACCTCTCTTTGAAATCACCAGGACTGTGGAAGTGGAACATTAATAAAGAAATACTGTCACTAACACAAAGAAAGTCGATTCAAAGCAGATGTGTTTGTTCTCATGAATATTCTTAGTTACATCGGTTAGTTATAGATGTTTGCTGAGGGACAATCATTCAAAATAAAACTACTGCTCTGTTTATGGTTTACAGTAGAAGTTTAGCTGGACAGACAAAAGCAGTGTTTTCAGTTATGGAACTGAATGCATTTTGTCAATAAATCAAACTATTTTTTGTAAAACCCTGTAGAAATAAGGTGTTTTTTAATAAAACATTGACAACTGCGTTCATTTTATTCATTATTTTATACAACCGTTTTTGAAGAGATGCGATGTTATACAACATCTGATCATTTCTGCCCCTCCCAAATAAAGAAAGTGAAACTTGACGGGGTTTAAACAGACACCGGGGAGCCTTAAGAGAAGAAGGAAGCATCTCTAAAGGTAATGTTTGTATTTTGCTAACAGATGTTCACCTTTTTATAAGTAAGAAATATCGGCGCTTTAATGCCGCTTAAAAAAATCTGAAAAAGTCGAAATATTACGAACAATATTACGATGTTATACAATTCTGAGAGTAGCCTGTAGCGCATGCAGATAGACTGGATTAGAAGCACGGGAAGTTTATTTGAATAATTATTCGTTTGCTTATTCGATTATTTACTTATTGTTGCGTCTGATCATCATCTAATAAGAGTCGATTTCAAGCACCCACAGAAACGGCTTAATATCGAGAATATGATATTAACTGTCATAAAAAAAACTTTATCAGCTCACAGCCAATCGACATCCCTGTGGGGGAGCTTTAGCTCTCTTAACCCTGTTTTAATACGCTATATTATAGTAAGATTAGAAATTCCCACTAGGCTGGTTTTAGCTGTTTTTTGTTCCTGTTAGGATACAGCAATGGTTTTACTGTGTTCCTGCACTTCATTATCTATCAACTTATAACGTACTTTTAGCATAAAAGAGGAAAAACGCATTTATAATTTGTATTTCTTGATACAACTGACAGAATTTGAAAGCTGTGCTGCGTTTATTAAAAGCATCAAAGCACACAATCATTGCAGTGCAATATCGTTATATACTTCACTTTATTATACCATGAACTGAAAAGCTTGTAAATAGTCAATGAATGTTAAAGCCTGCCATAACGAATGCAACAATGGAAATATTGTTTCCAAGCATATCCCTCTGTCCCAGCGAGTATGAGCCATGAATATTAGTAGTGTAAGAAAGGGTTCAATAAGTGGGCAAAGGGAAGTGGATTGGGTGTGAGATGATAACCAGTTGTTCCTGTTCAGTCTCTTAATAAATATTCGCGATATTAAGCTGTTTCCGTGGGTCCTTAAAATGTACTATTAGCATCCGCAACATTTTATTTAAAAAGATAGTTTTACAGTTATTTTTTAGGTTATTTTATTTTATTACGTCATTTTATGGTTGCAAAAATCAACCGAAAAACGCTGTGTAAACATAAATCGTTCCGTTTTTTCAACCCTGTGATGCAGACGTCATGTCCGTTACTGTAAAACCAACAAACACACACAGCTCCGATCACAGCCTCATCCTCCTGGTGTTAACCTTGTTCTTCTTTGTTTTATTGTCGTTGTTGTTGTTGTTTTTGGCTTTTTATTTATGCATTGAACAACAAATACAGAAAAAAAAACAATAGGCATTAAAAAAGAATCAAAAAAAGAATAAAGAAAAGAAACAAAAACAATCAGAGACATATACAGTCAAAATTTTAGAGACAGAACCCAACCGGACAGTTCTGATCGCCTTTCTATTAGGGTTTCTTTGAATAGTATAAAAATATGTTTCCAGATCTTTATAAAACGCTGTGACACAGGAGAATGTGAAACTTGAGTAAGATAAGTAGATTAATAACAAAGGCTTCGTTATTCACATCACCTTGACTGAAATATCCCAAAACTATTTTCTTTTAAACGCTAATTCAAATTAAAGAGTAGCTTTTGTTTGATAAACACACAGACGACTTTCTGACGTAAGAACAGTGCCAGAAGATGTGTGTGTGAAGAGCAAAAAGAGCAGTTCACATGGATATCCTTCTGAAACTTGTTTAACAGGGTGGAGTGTATCAATACTTTTGAAGGAGAACTTCAAAATACTTGAAAATACGGCATGAGAGCATGCAACGAGCATAAGGTCAACGAAAACACTTCTCAGAAACGAAATAAACAATATATTTGCAGGCTGGCAGGCAAACAGGACAAAAACCACACGCATATCAAAGACGAGAACCGTGCTTAACAAAATCCTTTAAATAAACACAAATATATTCCTCTCTTAAACGTTTTGTTTTGCAGAATTTTCCAGCAATGGGCAACAAGCTGTCAGCTCTGAAAGAACACGGCTACTCTCTAGTGAGCGAAGAGGAGAATAAGGTCCTGGTGAAAAATGAAGGCGGTGAACAGTTTGTCATTAAAAAGTTAAACGATAACCAGGTAAGATAGGTTTCATGAGACTTAAATGAGGAGAAAGAGAAATAACTACATTCTCACAAAAATGAAAACTAGCCCATGTTTAAGTCACCGTCAAGACATACGACTCTCTTAGTTCTATTAAAAATTTGAAGTCCAAGAAAATAAATTCATCCATCAAAAAATATATATATTAGTTTTTTTGTTTGTTATTGTCGTTTTTGTTTTTTGTATAACATTGTATTTTTACAAGAAATAATCATAATCTTCTAGGGTGTCTTAAGAGTGGGTAAATAAATCATGAGATAAATTTCATTTTGGGTGAACTATTCATTTAAAGTAGCAGCTTTATCAAGTAACTGGTACTTGAAAACTTCCCTCTTGATTGCTGTAAAGCTGCTTTAAATATATGTACTGTAAACAAAAAGCTATAAATAGATGCGGCTCAATGTCTGTTTTTAGGAGGAATCAATGTTTCTCTCCCGTCTCGATCACCCACACATTGTCCAGCACAAGGAATTTATCAGAGGTGGAGAAAATTCTAAATAAATTCTGTTCACTTTCATTCATAAGTTGCATTCAGTGTTAAATTAATGATTTAATATTACTGGTTTAAAAACTGTGATGAATCTGCTTTCAGTTTCGGGCTGTTTGTATCTTGTGCTGGAGCACTGTGAAGGTGGAGATCTCGCTCAGAAAATCCAAAAGAAAAGGACGGATATCATGACGTTTTCTGAGAATGAGGTATATTGTAGATTGTTGAAAAGTCTCAACTTTTTAACACGGGCAAAGATCGTAATCTTCAAGATCACTTACAGGATTACTGACTGGGTTTGGCAAGGCAGAGGGTTCAAAAACACATTTGAGAAAACAGGATTAACAGGATTCATAACTCCCAAAAGGTTCATGGAATTGATCAGGGAAGACAGACGTTTCGTACACATTAGAGAGAACACAGAAAGCAGAGTTGTCTCTATGGCAGTGATTGGATTAACAGGACAGACACGCTCTAAGACGGGTTCATTAGAGGTGACGGACGAGGATCCAGTATTGGGTGCATTAGCCACGGCTGATTGGGTTGACAGTTCACAATATAAAAAAAAATCTAATTGTATGACAGGGCTGAGCGTGCTAGGACTGCCCCTTTGGTTGGGTGAGAACAGGATATTGGTTCGTAATGGGCCTCAAAACTGCCCAAACACAAAATAAAGCAATCCCCAAATCTATAGGACCTTTTAAAATCTTGAGATATACGTCAGAGAACAGCTAGCATAGCAATAAACAATGATGTTTCTCATAATATCCAGTGTCTTTTGAAAGTATTCATAACCCATATGTTGGTGACAGTTCTTTTGCTCTGGTATGCGCTTTCAGCTGCTAGACCTTATATAGACAAGCGTGTAGCATTTTAAAGTTTTTTAAATATGAATTACAGATTCTGGGCTGGATTGTGAAGATCTGCATGGCTCTAAAGTACCTGCATGATCAACAGATTCTGCATAAACACCTGAAACCCAAGGTACAGATTTAACTCATCTATACATATCATCTGAGTTTAATAATTCAATTCAACCAAACAAACACATCATTTTTGTTAAGAAAACGTTTTCTTATGACAGAGTATATTCTTCACTACATTTGGAACCATCCGTCTTGGAGAGTTTGGAGTGGTCCATCAACGGTATTGTTTGTTCATTTAATTTAATAACTCTTTAATGCATAACAAAATCTCATATGCACCTGTGCTTTATGACCTGTATTCTGTATTTAATTTTAATTTCTTTATTTTGATCAGGTCCACTGAAGATCAAGTAGCAGAAAATACACCTTCTTCATATATCGCACCTGAGATTTTGAGCAGCCAACCTTATGATGAAAAAACGTAATAAAATGCCTTGAAACTGCAATGCTGTCTACAGCTATAGAGTATACGTTCAAACTGTATATTTATACTGTGCCATTAATAACTTTCACAGTGAAGTCTGGATGTTGGGGTGTGTCATCTATGAGCTGTGCATGCTGGAGAGTGCGGTGATTTTTCTTTCATCAGACTGAATGTTCTAACATATTGCAGTGAATTCAATATAATGCATAAACTTAAATAGCATATTTTTGGTGCATATTTTAAACAAAACTGCAATTTTCGCGAATGTATGAGGTTACAACTTGAAATGGCACATGTCCTGATCTTTTACAAATTTTTTTACAAATGTTTGTTTAAAGGGTTAGTTGACTAAAAAACTAAAAATTAGGCTGTGTTCACTCGCTCTCCCAGGTGTATATGAGAGTTATGTCAAAAACAGTCTTGGCACTTCTAAGCTCTGTCATCGCAGTGGGTGGGTGTTCAAGTTCATTTGTAAAGAAAAATGTTGAAGAAGTTCAATGTTAGCCAAAAGGATACTGGAGAGGAAATGTTCTTTCCTTTGCTCTTGAGACTAGATATGTGTTCAAGATACTATACTATCATACTATTTCCTGTATGTATGCTGTGCATAGTATGCAAATTTTCTGTATGCATAGAATACACAGATGACCTACTATATATCCTGGAATCTGCCAAATATAACTTAAGTAAACTGAAATCAGCACAAAAGATGTATAGGGAATGGCATTCTATCATTCCTACTATATTGGAATTGTTGTTCTGTTGCACTGGAAATAGAGCCTGTATGTTTTTGTTTGAGCCTGTTTTTCAAGTCAAGTCAAGTCAAGTCAAGTGGCTTTTTATTGTCATTTCAACTACATATAGCTGGTGCAGCACATAGTGAAATGAGACAACGTTTCTCCTGGGCCTGGTGCTACATAAAGTCACACACAACACAAAAAACTCACATACTAAGCTAAAACAGTCCTTAGCCACATAAAGTGCAAAGTGTGCACAAAATACAAACAACAATAAATATGAAGTGCAAAAATGCTCATGGGAAAGGAAGTCCATTAAGGTGTGGTTATTGAGGAGTCTGATGGCTTGTGGGCAGAAACTATTCAGCAGTTTGATTGTGAGGGCCCGAATGCTCAGGTACCTCTTTTCAGATGGCAGGAGGGTGAATAATGTGTGTGAAAGATGTGTGGCGTATTGTATTGTGGGCTTTGCGGATGCAGCGTGTGGCGTAAATGTCCATGATAGAGGGCAGAGAGATGCCAATAATCTTTTCAGCTGTCCTCACTATCCTTTGGAGGGTCTTGCGATCCGATACAGTGCAATTCCCAAACCAGGCCGATGAACAGCGTAGAATGGTCACTTTTTCCTCACTTGAAGTCAACAATCTTGTCAACGTTCAGAGATAGATTGTTGGCTCTACACCAAGTTGTGAGCTGCTGCACCTCATCTCTGTATGCTGACTCGTTGTTATTGCTGATGAGATCCACCACGGTTGTGTCATCAGCGAACATGATTATGTGATTGGAGCTGTGCATCGCTGCACAGTCGTGAGTCAGCAAAGTGAACAGCAGTGGACTGAGCACACAGCCCTGAGGAGCTCCAGTGTCCAGTGTGGTGGTGCTGGAGATGCTGTTCCCGATCTGGACTGACTGAGGTCTGCCTGTCAGAAAGTCCAGGATTCAGTTACAGAGAGAGGTGTTCAGGCCCAGCAGGCTCAGCTTCTCTATAAACTGTTGAGGGATGATGGTATTGAATGCTGAACTGAAGTCAATGAACAGCATTCGGACGTAGTTTCCTTTGGAGATGGCAAGATGAAGGGTTGTTGTGATAGCATCGTCTGTAGAGCGGTTTGGACGATACGCAAACTGTAGTGGGTCAAGTGAAGGTGGTAGCTGTGACTTGATGTGCCTCATGACAAGCCTCTCAAAGCATTTCATCACAATTGGTGTGATGGGACCATAGTCATTCAGGCAGGAAACCACAGACTTCTTAGGCACCGGGACAATCGTTGTTGTTTTGAGGCACCTCAGAATGACAGAGCTGATATCAGTGAAGACATCAGCTAGCTGCTCTGCACACTCCTTTAGTACTCTGCCTGGAATGTTGTCTGGTCCAGCAGACTTCTGTGGGTTAACTCTATAAAGTGTTTTACTCACATCAGCTGTGGTGAAGCAGAGTAACAGATCGTTAGTATGAGGGGTGGACTTCCTCACCGTTGTCTTATTCTGTGCTTTAAAACATGCATAGATGTCATTCAGAGCATCTGGTAGGAAGGCGTCACCATCACAGACAGGTGAAGTTGTCTTGGAGTTGGTGATTGCTTGAATGCCCTGCCATAAGCGTTGTGAGTCACTGCTGTTCTGGAAGTGGCCATGGATTCTTTTAGCATAAACGCGCTAAGTTTCTCTGATAGCTCGGGACAGTTTCGCCCTCACTGTTTTCAGGGCCACCCGGTCATTTGCTCTGAAGGTGAAGTCTCGCTCCTTCAGGAGAGCACGCATGTTAGCATTCATCCACGGCTTCTGGTTAGAATGTGCTGTGATGGTCTTGGAGACGGTCACATCATCAATGCACTTCTCAATGTAGCCAGTCAGATCCAAGTCAATGCAATCGCCATTGGTTGCAGCCTCCCTAAATATTTCCCAGTCAGTACACTCAAAACAGTCCTGAAGAGCAGAGATGGATCCTACTGGCCAGGTTTTAGAATGTTTCAGAACCAGTTTAGAGCGTCTGATGAGTGGTCTGTATGCTGGAATCAACATAACAGAGATGTGGTCTGAGTAGCCGAGGTGGGGGCGGGGCTCCGCACGATACGCGCCGGGAATGTTTGTATAAACAATTTATGGAACACATTTGCGTGATTGAAATCTCCAGTGATGATAAATAGTCCATCGGGGTGAGCATTCTGCAGCTCGCTAATAGCTCTGTATAGCTCGCTCAGAGCCTCCTTAGCATTAGCGCTGGGTGGAATGTAAACACTGATAGTGTAGACGGAAGTAATTCGGTTTTGACACCTGAGTAAGCTTAATTTTTTGTCCCCATTTAGTTCCCTGAAACATTCACAGTTGAAACTGTTACAAAGGTACTCACATCCTCTTATAAAGCTCTTCCTGAGACTTTCTCTGAGGATCTTCGCCAACTGGTAACAGACGTACTTCAGACCAATCCTGCAAATCGCCCATCTGTCAGTGAGATCTTGACCAGACCTTTTATCATTCTCTATCTCCGTGAAAAGGTGAGTTACCTTATAAAAATATTGACTTGTTCATACAAATTGCAAAAAATCTGATTTGATGAAATTTTTCTTTTTCCAGAACATGCAAACTATTAAGTCCCTTTATAGGACACTAGAGGAACTGAGAGCCCTGGCTGATGATTTGGAAAAAGTCCATTTCAAAACAACTGTAGGCAGCCTCACCGGAGGTGTCCTAGGACTGGCTGGAGGAATCACATCCATAGCTGGACTTATTCTCTCTCCATTCACTCTGGGAGCATCTCTGATAGTAACTGGTGTGGGAATCGGTGCGGCAGTGGCTGGAGGAGTAACAGCTGGCGCCAGCAATATAACAAACATGGTTAACCAGAAAACCAATCGACAAAAGATCAAAACGCTCATAAAAGAGTTCCAAGAAAAATTCAGTTCCACAGTTTGCTGCATCCAAAACATCCAGACAGCCGTGGAAACTTTGCAGCAGTGGTCCACAAGTGATGACTCGTTTTCCAATGCAAGCCCTGGTGCAAATGCTGGAGCTCGACTCGGGCGAGGACTGGGAGGAATCCGGAGATTCTCCGTCTAATTGAAGTTGTAAATGTAGGAAAGGTCGCAGCTCAGGCTGCGAGAGCTGTTCGTTTGGCTGAAGCAGCTACTGGAGTCTTGTCTGCACTCTTTGTAGCTGTTGATGTCTTCTTTGTTTTTCTGGACTCCAGGGAAATCCACAACATCCGCCAAGATTATGCACAAAGAGAGAACCAACGAGAATCAGAATCCACAAGCAACCAAACTGCTGGGTCGACTGACCAGGGGCCAAACAACAGTGAGACAACGAACCTGCTGCCTTCAGATGCTCAGCAGGCAGAAGAGCTGAAGTCTGAGACCATGAAGTTTGTGACAAAAATAAAGGAGATGACAGAGGAGCTTCAGAAAATTCTGGATACACTTCGAGATGCGCTGCAGCCAAACTGAGCTGCTAAACACTGACCACAAAAATTGTCAGTCAGAGTCCGAGATTATAGTCATAGCAAAGCTGGTGGTTTTAACTGTATGTTTTGGGCTTTTGTGATAAAATATCCAAATTAGCATTGCTAGTTTCAATAAAGCAAAGACAAAGCAATAAATTAAGCTTAGCGTTCCCATAATTTTAAGAATCTGTATCGGGACTTCTTTTGATGTTTTGAAAATCAGAAAATACAAGCATTAAAATCTTTTTCTGTATGTGAGTGGCTGCTTATTTACTTATCTTTCACTTCTTCTGAAATAAATTTATCAGAAATGCTAACATGTACATTATCTTTCAAATCAAGTCATTATATTTTAACATTGTACATTTGTTTTTACCATGATATGAACCTTTCCAAAATGTTACATACAGTATAATTAAACCAATCATTTTCAATGCTCCAAATAAGCCACTGCTTCAACTCTGTTATTGGCACTTTAGATAGTTCTTTAATGCTTAGCTATCTTGTAAAATACTATGAAAGACTGGCGTAATTCACATCTACCTTAACACTTATGAGAATGAGAAAACCAATGAGAAAACATTATGCAATCAAATGTTTTGGCTTCACTTTCTATAGTGGAACGAAGTGGAGTCTTGTCGTTCATCTTTTTCAGTCTATGTTTGTATCTATTAGTCAATCATTTTCCTTTCTGATCTCAGAACATGTTTCCCTGCGTCCCAGTATGCATTCTATCCATACTATCTGCCCCCAATAGTCTTAAACTACTAACATTTAGGATGGGTAGTATGCACATTTGGTTTGGCACTCAGGTTTTGATTAAGTAAAATGCCCATCTTTCTCTGGTACACTCCAGTGGCGTTAAAACACATACGTTTGGCAAAGTTTAAGGATCGCCATTTACACAAAAAAAAATTAATTTAAATGTTAGTATTCAGCGTCAGCAATTGTTATGAAATTTGAGTGAATTTTTAATCATCTAGGTGTCAAACGTGTTCACACAACACTGGAAAAGTAATGTGATCTGTAATGTGTTTTCTGTGAAGCGTTGACGTGACGCATTTTTTTAAAATAAACCGTAACGCGCGGTTGTGGCAAACTTTATAGCTGTAAATATCACCCAGATGAACTTGTAGATGTAAGCAGTGAGGGAACAGAGGATCACCAAGATGAGCCAGTTGGGCCGCACTATTATAGCTGGAGCTGAATATAGCAGTATTATTCAAGTGCAAATTGTAAATATATGTTTTTATGATGTAATTTAACATTTTAAAGGGATAAAAATTGTTAGAAAGCGAAACCGTCAAAATACAATCACTGTAAACTTTACTATCTGCGCCGCTGGAACTGATGTTTTTGTAACGATGACCATGCCGATCTCACGTTGGTGGGCGTAGTTATTACTTAGTTTAAAAAGACGTTTGTTTGATTCTTTGTAATATATCAATAAAATGTAAGTAATCATGGGAATTATGAAAGTATTCGTGGAGTTACTTAAACTATGTGTGTTACAACTAACCCCACGTTCATTTGTACTCAGCACTCCACAGATCCACTAAATGTTCTGAAATCGAGCGGAACTGGGATTTTCAGTTTCGCTACCAGCGCACGAAACCGAATATCTCAGAAAATGAAAATCTCGTAACACCGATCGGTTCTTCGCCGAATCTCAAAAAGCGTCATATTTCGAGTGCATCGCCGTTTCAAGCCGAACCCGTTCAAAGGTTAATAATTGTCTTGAGGAGGAGCACGTCTACGCAGACAAAACTGAAAGTAAGTAACTATACAGGTGCTGGAACCCATCTGCTGTTTCCTTGGATCAAAATATCGATATGTTTATTTCATAGAGTGTGATTTCGAATGCTTTGTGATGCACTTGTTTTGTCAGAAGCGTTATCGTTGTAGTCCGTGTTGAACCGCACTCGTTTGACATGGCGGAGAGGACTTCCTCATCTGCAGGTAGGCTATAAGATGACTGAACCGCTCTATGTTTTTTTCAAATGGCTTCTATTTCACGATTATCTAAGTTGTAGTGTTCTGCGCCCAGTGTTTGCCAGGCTACTTGGAAAATGTAGTGAACTAAGCTAACAGTTGCTCTTCATTAAATAAAGCTTTAGTGCACTGAAGCTATCTATCCTTCTGGAAATGTAGCAGGCTAAGCTACAATAACATGGAACAATCTAAGCATTAAGAAAATGCGTAATATTGCAGTTTCTTTAACAACTATTCCAAACAAATTGGTCAGCAAAAAAATAAATTAATTAAAAATAAATTAAAAAAATCTGTATCATGGACAGGGCCAGATTTGGGTGGTGGAGAGATCTTTTATTGCAAGCTTTTATTCCATTTGAATAGTAAACACTAGGTTGTTAAAGTTGCTATTGTGGCTTTTTGTATACAGATGCATTTATATATAGTAACACTTCTAAAACATTTATTAATCCTATTGTTAATTTCATCTTTTACTAATGGATTATTAAAATCACAAGTTGGATTATAAATTAACATGCATATACAACTGTATTTTCATCAATTTATATTAACAAAGATTGCTAAATAATAAATGTATTGTTCGCTCCTGTTATAGTTTTGCTAACTTTAAATAATGAAATCTTATTGTAATGTGTTATGCATAAATGTAATGACCAAGTTCAGCATCCATCTTATTGTTGAAGTCAGTTATTTACAAGCAACTAGAAATTCACAAATTACAAATTATTCACAACTTATTTTGGTAATCAGCAATATTGTCAGTTAATGGTAGCTGTGGCACAATCCCTACTTTGGGTTTGTTACAATAACACACAGTTTCCACAAAACAGGTACATTTAGGCTTAATGCAATATAAAATACATATTGGATATTGCAACCATTGCAAAAATTAACTGTGGTTTTATCAGTTTAAAATCATTTCATTTTGTGACCATAAAATAAATCTGTATTAATAAAATCAGTGGGAATCTGTCAATATATGAATCAAAGGCAATAATAAATCAATGGAAGTGTAATTTCAACTGACAAAAAAATTGACCAATCATATTTTTCCTCTAAATGGCCAGGCCTTGCTATCACTAACTTCATGACCTCTACTGGCTGACTGAAGTCTGGCTGAAATATATTTCTCTTAAATATAGATGTCTTGTATCATATTTTTTATTTGATGTATTACAGATGATCCAGTGATCCGGATTCTTCTGATGGGCAGGAAGGGTTCTGGGAAAAGCTCATCTGGAAACACGTTACTGGGAGAAAAAAGTTCAAGTTCACAAACACAAGACCGAAACATGAAACGAAAATTTGTGATGGTAAAACACAAATCTGTGGGAAGCAGGTTGCCGTGATCGATTGTCCGGATTTACTGGATCAAGATTTGAGTGATCAGAAGCTGAAGAAACGGAAAGAGAAGCTGGTCTCTCGATGTTCAGCGGGTCTCAGCGCCGTCCTGCTCACCGTTCCTCTGGAGGAAACTGTGGAAAGCGAGGAAGAGATCCTGCATTTTATCAAAGGTTTTTGGTCCTAAAGTTCAGAAGTACATAATGGTTCTGTTTACGAGGAGATGAACTGGAGGAGCTGGAAGAACCACAAAGCATTGAGCAATATCTGGACAGTGAAGAACATAAGGATCTCCAGCGACTGGTGACTGAATGCGGAGAAAGTTTCACTGTTTAGATAACAAGAGAAAATCAGACAGTCAGATACGAGAGCTGCTGCAGAAGATTGACAACATGACGGTGGAGAACGGAGGGAAGTTTATCATGGAGGAAATGAAAAGGAGGGACAGCAGGAGATTCGTGTAAATTGTATGTGTACATCTTGTTTTGATTTCTTTGTGTGTGTTTTCATGGGGACTCGTGTCACAGTGGGGACCTAATTCGAGGTCTCATGGGCACAAAAGCTTATAAATCAGAATTATTTCCTTTATTTATCGATTTTTGAGAAAGTCAGCATGCCTGTTGTTTCTTGTAAGGGTAGGTTTATGTGTAGGGCCATAGAAAATACAGTTTGTACTGTATAAAAACCATTACACCTATGGAGAGTCCCCACAGCAATAGCTGACCAGACATTTGTGTGTGTGTTTTGATAAGACTAAAGTGTCCAAAGATCTAATGAAATTATCAGCTTTCTGGGTTACTACCAAGCTATTGTAATTGTTGCAATAATTACATAGCATGTGCATACAAAACAAACCGCAAAATACAGTGTTACTGATATTATCTTAATGTTGTAGTTTCAGACGTGTCTCCAGCTGATGATCCAAGTCAGATTCAAGCCATTCCTGATAGGAAAGACCAGATCAGGCTGGTTCTGCTGGGAAAAACTGGAGCTGGGAAAAGTGCCACTGGAAACACCATCATCGGCAAAAAAGTGTTTGAATCGTCCATCAGCTCAGACTCTCAAACAAAACAGTGTCACTTAGAAACCAATGAGAGGATGGGTAAAAACATCTCGGTGGTGCGACACGCCTGGACTTTATGATACCGCAAACACTGAGGATGAGGTTGAAAAGGAAATAGGGAAATGCATAACATATGCTTCTCCAGGACCACACGCTTTTATTATTGTGATTAGACTGGGTCGCTTCACCGAAGAGGAGAAAAATACAGTACAGGAGCTGAAGGAACTGTTTGGAGAACAGATAGAAAAATACACCATGATCCTCTTCACTCACAAAAATCAGTTAGAGAAGGAAAATAAAACCATCGAAGAGTTTCTACAGCTGGGTAATTCTGATCTGCAGGCCCTAAATGCGCAGCTGTGGAAACCGGTTCTTCTGTCTGGACAACGAGTCTGCTGGATATCCACAAATCAAAGATTTGATCGGTAAAATAGAGTCGATGGTGGAGGAAAGCAGCGGGCGTACTTCACCAACAGCATGTTTGAAGACACTCAGAAACACATTCAGGAGATCTTGAACAAGAAGCTTGACAAAAGCGAAAGCAGTTTAAGAAGGAACACAAACAAGTCTCTCAAGCGGAGTGGGGAGAAGATATACTGGAGTTTAGTAGAGGAATCGAGACACGAAGCTGCATGATCGTTAACGGACTCGTTGATTGCTGCTTTAGCCAGAGCTCTGAAGAAAGTAGTGGTGACACGCGAGGAAAGAGAGAGTGCCATAAAGCAGGCTGAGAGCAAAGGAATCAGTCATACAGAGGCTGTCCGGCTCGCAGCCAGAGCCACAGGGACACTAGCCAAGCAGAAGTTGTGTGGGATTCAGTGAGGAGACTGATTTATTCAATTCGCTTCAAGTTGGTTTTCATAGGGCTTCAAAGAACATTACAGAAAACACTTTCCTCTCAGCTCAACCAGAGGTCTAGGCTAAACTAGATAAATCTGATTTTACAAAAAAGTGCCTGTTGACTGTCAATGTTTTTTTTTCTTTTGATCTGTAATGCATTAGAGTACACTGAAGGCTGATCCAGACCGTGATAAAACGCCTCATTTAAGCACACCTCCACAGGTCACAGTGTGGTAACCTTTGCATAAAGCAGGCCAAATTCACGCTGTTTTATAAAATTGTTTAAAACTGTAACATTTTTATGTTATTGATTTTGATTTGATCCTTTTTTATGCTTTAAAAATATGCTCTTTCTCTCTCGAAACACCTGCTTCTGACCACCTTTATGTTTTACTCAGTCAGTCTAAACATGTTTATCAAGTTCTCCGGGGTCACTGGAAAGATTTGTGTGTTAGACACTTGCAAGAAAAAAATCGCTCTTCTAGATTCCTCTGCCGCTATCTGGATGTATTTAAGATGTAGTCGAGGTACATATTACTCTGGGCCCCCCTCCTCTCCCAAGATTTATATATTTATTAATATTCATCTTTTGCAGAATTGCCGCTGCGGGCATTCGTTGCAACTTAAAAGTATTTAAAAGTACCTAAGTGCCTAAAGCTCAATTGAAAAGTTACTAACAAACAAGACCACAGGGAGGAGCCAAAGGACTGCATATAAACTAATAAGGTCATATTTAGAGAGTAACTTACTCTGTGAGAACTTCTTTCTGGTCTGACATTGAGAGCCAGAACGACCTGGATCGTTTTCACCAAGATACCAAATAAAGGAGATTTTAACCTGCTGTTTATGTATTTAATCAATGCTACTTAACTCATGTATACTTTTTTATAGTGAAAAGATTATGTTTGGTGTTGCATCAATTGGACATTTGTGCAGGTACATGTCTGACTGTGTGTGTATAAATACACATACTTTTCATAATTACTGTATATTTTGCATTTTACAGAATTGTCCACTTAGACTATGGACTTTTGTCTTTTTCAGATTTCCCGTGAAAGCATTATGCATGGTTTCAGCCCTCTTTCACCGATCACAACTTGCAGATCAAGATCCATCAATCCCATCAAACAGCTTTAATTCCTCATAATGTCAGCAAGGACTGCTAATATCATTGTAGCAGAACCAACGGACGAACAAAAGCTTCTTTCAGTCTGAGAAACTCAAAGATGCAACCTAATGAACTGCAGTCAAGTTTAACAGAACAAGTCTGGCTGTAAATAAGGAGGTTATTGAGATTGATTTCAAAAACCTTTTTATGAAATGTGATGATCAAAGTTAACATTTTTGGAGTTTTTAGAGCAAGGGACCATAATTTGACATTTGCTTTTAAGCCGTTGATGGAGATATTTATGCTACTTTCACTTTGACTCTGATGATCTTGCCGTCCCTGACTCATCTCTTCTTTTAGTGACAGTGATTTCTGTTTCTGTCACTGCAATCTCTCTTATCCTTCTTGCTGTTCTCTGGCTGATGCTGAGGTTCACGTCTTTCAGCAGAACTTTTAACAAACCGAACTTTGACTTTCATTTTGAACTCACTTTTTCCTTAATCACCCATTTTAGTACTAATCTGAGCAACGCATGAATCTTATATATAATATAATTGAGGAAGTAGAATTTTATGTGATTGTGAGTATTTCTTAAAAAGGAAATGTAAATGTCGGTGGTTCCTAGAACTGTTCTGTTTCCTTTTTTTTTTTTTAATCAAAATGCAATTTTTGTGTTCAGCAGAAGACATTTATACAGGTATTATTTTTAATTTTGGACCATTTCTTTAAATAATTGCACAATCAATCCTGCAGCATTGAACCTCTTTGTTGAGAAATTATCAGTCACGCGCTTGCATGCGCTTCACACTCCAGACGCTTCTAACCACTATTTTAAAACAAAAGATTTGTGATATTTTAAACTTCAAGCACTGTTTATCATTTACAGATGATTTTCATTCGCGATCCTCTGAAGTTCAGCCACCCTTAACACACATCAGAAATCTCCTGAGATCATCTTCAGAACCACGAGGCATGACCCAAGAGGAGAAATCTGGCCGAAATCAGCTGATTATCTTGTGCCGTGAAACAGGATAGAGTTTGACTGTTAGCTCGAGAGTTCAGGACACGGCAGAGGGCATATGGGTCGGATCTGGCCCACACACACACACACACACACACACACATCAGGCTGCTTTGAGTGAGGAAGAATCTGTGTGTGAGGAAGATGAGGCCCGTATCTGACAAAACTGCTTTGATGTGTGTGGGTCTGCCAGGTGTGATGCATGTATGTATTCATATACAGAAAGAGATAGAGACTAAAAGTTAAATATACATTAAGCAATAATCACTTTGTCTCACTATCACGTGCGGGATATGATGGTAACGCTGTGTGGCTTTGACATGTTTTAATGAGCGTGTGTTGAACATTTAAATAGCAACGACAGGCTTGAATCATCCTCTCTCAGTCCCTAAAATCACAAAAACATTACATGCAACTTTGTGAGACTAAAGTCTGGAATCAGTGTTTAAATCTTTCATGGTAAACAAACGCTGACCAAAATTGTTCTGTGATTTGAGAGTTCAACCTGTCTGACGTGAGGGATGACTGAAGTAGAAATCGTTTTTCCTTCATGCACTGGAGTGAATCTCTCTGTGAACCATAGCACCAGTAAGTCTCAAACATGCATGTCATGATTTTTGATGTTTTGGAAAGAAGCCTCTTCTGCTCACCTCTGCTGCACTTATTTCATTAAAAATACAGTAAAAACTGTAATATTGCACATCACAATTTCAAAATGCGTTTTTTCTGTGTGAATATCTGTTAAAATGCTGTTTATTTCTGACTGTTACTTTGAATTTCAGCGTCACGTGATCTTTCAGAAATCCCGCTAACATGATACTGTAATGCCTTTTATTTTTCGGGGTGCAAAGGACGGCATTTATTTGAAACAGAAATCTTTACTCTCACTTCAGATGGATATAATGCATTCTTGCCAGTAAAAATATGAAGAAAAGAAATCTCTTTGCAAATCAGTAGTGTACACCACCATTCAAAGATCTGGAGATCTGGAGCATAAATTTTTAAATCAGAATTCTTGAGCAACAAATCAGCATATTAGAATAATTTATGAAGCATTGTAGATGACTAAAGTGATGAGCAGACTACATTTGAACAGATATTCACACAGAAAAGGAGTATTTAAAATTGTTTACTGTAATTTCCCATGAAAACAGAATTAAACCTTTATCTCCACACACATAAGTTCAAAGCATTTCTCTGAAGATGACAACAGGAATTGGCTTTTAGGCGTGAAGTGGCCCACCAAGGACGTATCTCAGCTCATCTAGCAGCAGGTCGTCTGAAGATGTCCGTGTCTTCCTCGGAGAGCCGGAGAGAAGCCCGTTTCTGTGAACACAGATACCCTCATGCAGATTACTCTCACTGCTTGAGTCTTATCAGAGTACTTCCCAAAACACACAGAGGAAAACAGCACAATATTTCACTTTATTCACGCATGAGGATAGAGAACAAAGTAAATGTCTGACGATGAGTCAAACTGACCTGAGGACTAAATAAAAGTCTAGCGTTCAGCATTTACCAATTAAAGTCCAGCGTGGTAGAAGGTTGATTTTGAATCATTTAAATTTGGTTTCCAATCAAAACTCTGACTCCATGAATCATTTCACCCGACTCTCATTGTAGACTTGATTATTTCATTTGTAATGAAAAACTGATCATAGCTATCGATTGTGTATTCATTTAGATATTTGATTATTCTGGAAATCCCATATCTTCAATTCTACACTCATCATGGACCAGGTATCACACAGGAATTGCACTTCAAAATGCAAAATAGCTATAATATCTTTCAGTGAGCTGCGCCTGCATACTCATAACAAACATGTTTTTTCCTATAACCATGAGAGCTACACCGTCGCAGACAGACTGAAAACCCAAATCTAATGGTGTTGCTCAGTGGTGCTTCCGGTGTGATCTGTCCTGAAGCAGATTTATGGGAAATACCAAAACCGATCAGCATGAAAGACAAACCTGAAATACTAAAATAATTTCAAAGGAGTCAGCGTAGCTGAAAACACAGCAAACAGGAGAGAAGTTCATGTGTTGCCAGTTCTCTTTAAATACTCAAATCAGAGCAGAACAATTGTAATAATATCTTCACTTGACTTTTGCTGATAGCCATATCTAATCTGGGGTGAAAAACATCACCTGGCAAAGTGCGTATCAGAGGACATCCCACACCAGAAGAAAGAATTGTCCTCAGATCTGAGATCTGTTCTACTGATGTGAGACTGAGATATATGTGTACAGCGACACTCACACTGCGATCTGGGCATGCATTATTCAGAAGTGTGTTGTAAATGTTCAGTGAATAATTAGAATAATAAGAATAATTCAATGCAAGAACAAGAACGAGCAAAGAGGGCTGGTCAGTGAAGGTATCCATGGAAGCATGTTAAGATTGCCGTTTATTTATTATGTCTGGAACACTGCAATAAAGTTGCATATTAACATTTCACAATAGTCAACACGATTTTTATTAAATCCTGGTTATTGCAAATGTGTATCAGATAACGTGTAGCATAATATTAAAGTAAATAAATAGCATCATTAGGAACAAACGTGATCTAACCATGGACAATGGTAGGTCTATATATATTTGTCACAGCCATATCTGGGCACCCGCTGAAGATAAGCAGGGTTGAGCCGGTCAGTTCCTCATTCATTAACAAGAATCAAGAAATATTTTCACTGATTCATGCATGCAGCCTAATCTTTTAAATATAAATAGTAATCACGTGCACTTAAAAAATTCAGAAATGTTTCATTGTTTTAATAACAAGAGAGGATTACTGCAGAAGACTGTTCTCATTTGGTTTTGCTCCTGTGCCTTTGTGAATGTCTTCAATTTCCCAGTTTCTTTGGATGTATGTCCCATATCAGTTTTTATGAATAAAATTGGTTTAATTATAAATATTAGTTTGGTGGCAGTATTGGTTTGCACTTCAGTATTGCAGCACATTTGAATAATATAGTACTTTATAAGATTACTATTCAGCATATTCAAAATTGTTCTATATTAAAAGTATGTTATCGAGAGACGATAAATCAAGATATATGCTTGAAAAGTTTTTTCCCTTTAGTTCCCATAGTTTTTTCTTTTAAACAGCTGCCACGTGTGTTTCAGCTTCTGAGGTCCATCGCTTGTTTTGCTGACTAATCACATCTGCCCTCGTCAGCAATATTTAAAATCTGGCGCGAACGTCATTGTCTCGACAGCTGCTCGACGCTCATTGGCTGTCGGCTGCGTTTGAAGAACTCAAATTCTACTTTGAAGTTTACACTGAATTATGGCACATGGCCAACTCATCTTCAAACGCTTCACTGGGAGAAAGAAAGTTTACTCTCCTCAGAGGAAGAAAACTGGAGTTTAAAATACACCGAAGAGACGCAGGTGCATCATGGGAGATGAAGAATCTGACGCGGGTATCCTCCTGAATTTTAATGTAATAAAGATTTCTATCTAGATCTATCGGTGAATATCTTTAAATTCTAGATTCTTGAATTCTAAAAAGTCATTTTAAATTTGACACACGTTTTTTTTTTCCTTTGCACTAAATAAGCGCTATGTTGTTTGAATTTAATTGATAAGCTGCATCGAAACCAGAAATTGTTCCACAAATAGGAAAAATAATAAATGTAGCCATGAGTTAAACTCCTAAAACTGTCTGCAGTTCATCATTTTATTACGTGCAGAAGATGAGAAACAAGTATCCTTTAGTTGTAGCAGTTTTAAAGTTACATTTGAAAACTTTAAATCAGTAAGAAATAATGAAATAGTTCAGATCGCTAGAGGGCGCTCTATACTGCTTCTTTAAACCCATGGTGCTTTTATGGGTATTAGCATTTAATAAAGATGTGGGATATTACTTCTAAAAAGACCAATAAATCAATCAATAAACAAATAGAATTTTAAAAGCCGCTTTTAGAATGAGAGATGGAACTTGACTTCCAAAAGAAATGTATAGAAATCTTATTTTATTCAGGCTAATAAAAAAGCATGTCATGTTTAACATCTCTTTCTAATTTAACATTCAGTTTTCTAAGCTCTGTTAGGGAGAAATAAATAAATCATGCACACAATAATAATTCGACAGCTTTCTTTTACTAAATCATGCTCATAGTATAATAATTCGTTTCTTTTTTTATCTTTATCGTTATACGCATTATTTAATACAGCGCTTTTAACAATACATTAAAATCATTCATTTCCTCTCTTTCCTAAATAGTGCTCTCTGTATAATAACTGCTTCCCCGGTATAATAAATTCGTTTCTTCTTTTATAATGGTAAAATAATAAATACTATAATGAGATAAACTCTGCTTCGTTTCACTGAATCGCGCGCACAATTTGATCATTCGTTCGCTGAATTATTTTCACGTAACTATTTAAAATGATTGGTTTGACTAATGATTCGTTTAGTAAAAATGACTGATTTCTAATGACAATGATTTATAGTTTTGTGTCCATGAGATACATTTGCTCTTTATCGTGTAGCTAAATGAAACAGTTCATGGTACAAATGATGCGATTTTGTATCGAAGATATATTTAAGTAAATGAATCGGTTTTCGACCAAATCTAGACTTCATTTCACTGAACTGCTGTCTAATGCATTACAGAAACGGGTCTAAAACACGAGACCTGTTTCAGAGGTCAACTTCCGTTTAATTTGGTCACAGTCATCCTAATATTATTAATCATTAATCATTTTGTTTCTTAGAGAGCTTTAGAGACAGAACAGAAAAAGATCGTCTCTAACTGTGTTCGTGACCAGTGAAAATATATGAAAGAAATCCATTAAAGCACAACTTGAGTGTGTTTTTCCACAGACCGCGGGAACAACTAAAACCACTTCGGTGAGAAACAACGAGTTTGTTTGGGTTCAAGTACATTTCAATTTTGTATATTATTCACACTTATTTGTTGTGCTTTATCGGTGTTATGAACCCAGTATGGTTCACACTTTTGACTGGTTGTGTGTATGTGTTTGTTTTGCAGGAAGTGACGTCATGATCGGTGTTACGCCTGTGCTTTGAACAGCTCCCCTTCAGTCGCGAGCGGCTCGTCATCCTACTCTTATCCTAATCTTTCCTTATTTAAATGTTTCTCTCTTTTTGAACGTTATCTAACGTGTAGACTTGTTGAGCCAGTCGTGACGTCGGAAATCGTTTTCCTATAAGAGCTCGTTGCGTTAAAACGCTTTGTTGATGGACAGAATAAAATCCGGCATCCCATTGGTTGACGATCATATAATCGTTCACAGATCCCCAAAACTTATGTAATTCTATTGGACGTCAATTTTCCATCAATTAAATCACATAAAGTTAATGCAAAAAGGAGCTTCACCCGCTCATGTTCAGTTAATGTACACGAATTCAATCAGTTTCATGATAACTGATGAACTGGGGTTTATGCTTGTTTAATACATAAGCTTGATTTATTTTCAATAAGTTATTGTTGCTTGGTTTATATAGTCACCTTACATGTTCTTACTTTTATTAAACAAATAGCATTTTCAAACATTTATTGTAATCGCTCCATCAGTCAAAAGTAACATTCAATCTGACCAAAAAATAGAAGACATACTGCAGTTCTTAACAAATAAAGCCAACCGTTTTTAGTTTTTTACTTCAGATTTGAGTGTGCAGGGATCAGCAAGGAACCATACTTAAACATCAGACATTCATTTCACATGTTTAAGGTAACACTGTAATATCATTACATAAACAATGTGCCTTCTCCTGATCTATAACACAAAACACATATCAACAGATATTATTATTATTATTATATTATAGTTAGCTTGGGATGGGTTTTTTTAGGGAGGGGGAGCCATGTGCTTTCTAATACGTAAGGAAGTCAGGGTAATATATTGCACAGATCTAGTTTCCTCAATCAGGTATTTCTTCAGGATGTTTAAAACAAAAAAGAAACCGCTCTGACTGGTCTAAGTGTGGAGTGTCATCTCCGGTCGACTCATCGCAGTCTTCTTCTAAACACGCCTCTTTTTTTACCTTTCTCTGATTCCTAAACACCGAGGACGGTCGCTAACGCTTCCAGAAAGCTTCCAGAGAAGAAAACGTCTGCTCTCTGCCGCGGGTTTCTTTAAGGTACGCTTTACTTTTCGAGTGAACCGAGAAGCGCTCTTTAATTGGCGGGTTTATAAACTAATTGTGAAAACGATGTATTGATTTCTTTATGGTGCAGGATCAGTAGATGTAGGTTTACCAAAAACACAACGCGTGGGACTCAGAGTCTTTAATACTCTGATGCTCGATTTCTTTTAATTATTCTATTATTTAATGATTCCAGCCAAAAGCCTGGTTGTTACTGTAAAAGTGTCTTTCAAACAGCGCGAAATAAAACTATCACTTAATATTAGTGTTTCATTTTAAGTTGGTTAACAAAAGATGTAAATTCAACAGCACTAATTGTTTTATTGAATTGTTCAATATATTACCATTATATTGGTAAGAAACAGTTAACTCTCAAATAAGACGCTTTCATTTACTTTTATTATTTGAGGGACACTGGCGCCCTCTGCTGCCCTTTAACTAGTGACTTAATATTTCCATGTAATTATCATTTTATTATGTTTAACTTCTTCCGAAAAAAACATTACATATTCGTTTTCGGTAGAGGCTTGTGATTTCTTAAACGCCATTGTTTTTAAAGGTATGCAGAACTGGAAGATTCATTAAAAGACGAGGTTCTTTCCATCTTCAAATTTTCCTTTTGATTAAATGTTGTAAGTAAGCAATAATAACATAACGCAACAACTGATTTTAAACATCTTTTGTTTCAGCGCTGAATCATGTATGAAGTGATCAACGTGACGTGTGCAGAGATGGAGAGCGCTGTGGGCTTTCTGTATGAGAGGATGAATCAAACACTCGGTGGAGGCTGTGAGCAGAGCTGGTATTCAGAGGTGTCCCTCAATCACACACACACACACACACACACACACTCACACACACACACACACACACACACACACTCACACACACACACACACACACACACACACACACACACACACACACACACACACACACACACACACACTCACACTCATTCACACTCATATGTTTTATTTGATCAGGATGGACTGAAGGTAGCAGATCCATCAGATCCCCAGAAACTGATCTCTCCTGTTATTTCCGTCTCGTCTGATCGTCTCGTCTCTTCTCTCTGTGTGAATCTGAATCATGAGATCATCTGTGATTCTGCTGATGGAGTAAATCGACTCAATCTCTCTCAACATTATTCATGTTTTATTATAAACGCCGCTCTAACGCTTCTTCCCTTTGTTTCAGACTCATTTCAGTCACGTGAGCTCGTTCAGAGGTGAGAGTGTGTCCTGATTCAGATCAAACCGAATCTTGTGTGAATCTTCAAGTGAATCATGATGATTCTGAATGTGTTTTTCAGTGAGGAACAGAAACTGCAGTGATTCCAAACTCAGGTGAGTTTCAGCTGATCTGTTCGTTCTTTATCAATGATGCTAGTAAAAAATATGATTAAGAAACTCTATATTGTTATTATTATAGCATATTTCTTCATCTGTTAGATGAGTGGCTGTGGATTTGGGCTGTTGTTGTTGTTATCGCAGTTCTTGTCATCATCTTGATTTGTTTCTTGAGGCAGAAAAAGAAATGCAGGTGAGATGTGAGCGTTTCATTCATCAGAGAGACTTAAGTCACTAAATTATGATTGACATGAAACTAACATCATAAGTGAAAATATTGCTTATGATTTGACTCTTAAAAACATATTTGATGTAATCAGTGACCAAAGCTGTTAAATCTCTTGATAAAGAGAATATTGTGGTATTTAATGATCAGTTTCAATCTGTCGTCAGATGTCTTCAGAGCATCGCTCAGCGTGATGATTCAGAAAACAGGTGAGTGAATCAAAGCTAGAAAGCCTTGAACTGAGTTTGACTGAATCACTTCAGTTCATCTGAGACTCTGAATCTGAATCATGTGTTTCTCTCAGGGATCCTGAATCTGGAGGTCGAATGAAGCTCAGATCTGATCAATCTGATTCGCGAATCAGTCTGTGTTGAGAAGCTCAGAGTGAGGCGAATCTCTCAGTGACACGAGTAAAGCTGAGATGATCCTGAAGGACATTTAGACATGGAGCTGTTTGACTGATCAGATTCAGATGTTCGGTCTTCAGGCTGATCTCAAGGAATCAGAGGAATCCTGCTGATCTTCTTCAGATCGACCCTCCTTAAGTCTTCTCCTCCTCAAGTCTTCTCCTCCTTAAGTCTTCTCCTCCTCAAGTCTTCTCCTCCTTAAGTCTTCTCCTCCTTAAGTCTTCTCCTCCTTAAGGTTTCTCCCAACATGCAGACTTGTCAGTAAATAAATGGGAAAAACATTCATTAAAAAGTAATGCGTTACTTTACTGGTTACTTGAAAAAAAGTAATATTATTACATACTTGTAATGCGTTACCCCCAACACTGAAGTTTTTTAGTCTTACAATAGCCCTATGATTTTAGTTTCCCGCAGAAATTATGTTGTGTATTTATTAATTTCAGAATTTATCTTTTAACTAATAAAATCGATCTATCTATATCTATCTTTTATGTGAGTGTGTGTGTGTGGTATTTGTCACGATATGGGACCAAATGTAGGAATACCAGTAAATGTTGACCTTGTGGACATTTTTAGGTCTCCATGTGGAAACAAACTTATAAAACAGACAGGATTTCATTATTTGGAAATTCTAAAATTGCAATATTTTCCTGTAAGGTGTAGAACAGTAACCATAAAACATGAAAACCTGTGTGTGTGT
>NC_056701.1:37500-55000 GCF_018831695.1 Puntigrus tetrazona
GATTTCAGCCAGAATTCCCAACAACCTCAGTGTATTTTCCAGTGAGTCAGCATATTCATATAGAGGGTACAGCTCCTAATATACAGTATCATAACATGTTTTGTGTTGCGTTTGCAATCTTCGTATATTAAACCACGTTAACGGTTTCATCATATTTATTTATTCAATTTTTTGACGGGTTTAGGGGATAAAATGTACTCAAAAATGCACTTTTTTTTTTTAAATCAAAAAAGTCTGATACTTTCACTTTTACTTTTACATTATGTGGCAAGGTGGGTGACAATCTAACCTTATTTGTTCATTTGTGTGCGATTGTCACCCACAACAGCCAATGAGATTGTGCCAGTATTTAAGGCTGGAGTCATGTCACCTGGTGTGCGTCACCGCTGGGACTGCTCTTGATGGAGTGCGCATGTGCAGAGGGTGCGTGGTCTCTGTGGTATGTAGCAGTTAATGGAGGAGTGGGTATGAGGACTAAAAGTAGATCTTTTCTTCCCCTAGCGTGCAAAGTGGCTGGTTGATACTTTGTTCTGGTTACAGGCTGTCCACCTTATGTCAGGTATGTGCAGGTTCTTTTATGCGTAGTTCATGGAGCGGTGACGTTAACTGGTGTCTATTTTATTTAGCTGTGGATCCTTTCGTGTCTGTCTTTCCTGCATAATCTTTTGTGAGTTGTGAGCAGCGGTAAAACTTGTGCTTATAATAATCCGCTTTTTGGTAAGTGTGATTTTTGTTCTTATCCTTTTATATGGGAAATTTATATTTTAATAATCACTTTCTTTTATTTTCAGTGCGTTGACGTCTATCCGATGCCGCGCGTCTAGTTACGAGAATGCGGAAGTGTTTACACGGCGTTTAAAAGGACGGCGCTGCTGTTTTTCTCCTTTCTCTTTGGGACTTTCTTTTCGTTTTCTTTTTATTTATTTTCCTTTTTGTGGTATGCCCACTGTTATGTTATTAATTTTGTTTGCATCTGTTTATCGTCATCATTTAAAACTGATCAGGACGGGGTTGGTTGCACCGGTGACTTTTACCAGTGCTGTGAAAAGTGTCCTGATGCAACTTTGACTTTTGATAACCTGATTGCTGACCCTATCGCTCCAGTGAGCATTTGAACTGTTCCATCCAGTATTTGGGTCCCTTTTTTTGCTTTGAATATTTCTGTAGGTTTAATTTGATGGAAATATCTTTATTGTATTACAGATATAGTACTTTTCTCTTGTTTTGGCTTGCTCTAGGCACTGTCGGTCCCTGAGGCTGGGAGGCTAGCTAGCTTCGAGTATTGGTGGTGGTATAATCGCGTGGAGTGCAGTGCTGCTTGGATTCACCCTTCACAGAGTGTGTGTGTGTGTGTGTGTGTGTGGGATGCACGAGTGCACCATTAGGATCCTCACTTCACCTAGCCTTCCCTTGCCGTTGGAAAGCCTGTGCTGTATCTTTTTTTTTTCTTTTGTTTCTTTGAGTATTCTAAATGTCTTTATTTGTAGGAAACAGAGCTCCCTTGTTGTGACAAGGTGATATTGAATTGATACTGATTGACCTTGAGACTTTTAACTATTTATTGTGAATATCTAAAATAAAGTTCTGTACATTGTTCCCACGTCTCTCTTAGAGTTATTCTGGCCTACGAATCTGTGCTTCCTAATTTCTATTTCCCCGGTTCTTTACGGGGTGGCGTAGTCGGTTCCTTTAAATATAACAACAACTTTTGTTTTTCCACTCAGTATTGCCACAATTAGATGACTGTAGAACTACTCACACACACACACACACACACTTGTTAATAGGATTAGACTTATAATATAAACTTTTTATATTATATTTCAGACTTCTCAGTCTGAAAACGAAACAGGGTTGAGTCAGAGGACGAGTGACGCCTCTCTCTTTTGATGATGTTCTAATCGCTTTTTTACCAGTCAAAAGATACACAACAATCACATATCATACCTTATACCCCACATGAGTGAAAAAAGGTCCTTCCGCTGAGGAGGAAGAGCTTAGGGAAAGTCCCTTCGCTTCTGTTGCAGCTTTATATGAAAGCACTGGAAAAGTGGCGGGGCTCGTATAAAGACCAGGACAAGCCCGAGGGGGCGGAGCCAATGAGCTGGAGCCAGTATTACTTTCAAAATACAAGCAACTCTCACTGCATGTAGCATTTTATATGGCAATTCAGCAAAGAAAGAACCCTGAAAACAGTGATGCACATATAAAATCAGAAAGAAAAACCTCAAATCATGTACACGTCGAGCGCACAAAAGAAAACACCCAGTACTAGTGATGTGTGCCTCATAAACACACAGAAAGCGTGTGGAAAACACGGGAAGGAGGCGTCCTGAGGTTACTAACGGGGTTTGATGGACATCTAACCTAAACTCAACTAGCAGTCTTAGTGTAAAATGGGTTTTGTAAAATATTTGTTGTAATACATTATAAATATATTATAAATATGCTGTGTGCATCCATAAAGTCTAAATACATTTGAAGATAATAGATGCGCATATAGTATATAAAATACAGCTTTTCTTGTTTTCTAATTGTTGCTTAATGCCAACAAATATATATATTTAAATGCAATTCATGCAATTGCATTTCTATAAACTGCATAGGGTATAATTTCTTTAAACAGTGACATCTCCGTCCAGCTGGTCCTAACATGTATCACACAGCATGCATTGGTGCAGATCTGGACTATGTTCCTGGAAAGCATCATGAGTCTAAACCCGATCGTAAGCGGTTTTACAATCAACTTTGGGGAAACCTGATTGTTTGACAAGCGCTGTCATCTGCACAGTACTTCAAGAACATGTTTTCTTTAATTCAACACTCACGCATCCTGATGGGGAATGTGAAATGTTCAAAAAAGCACATTTTTCATGATAAAATGAGTTGTTTATTCTCGCGCCGTTACAGCTTGGTCTACAATACTCTGCACATTTTAAGAGCTATGGCTTCCACACTGAGCGTTGCTCCACATGGTTTACATCAATGGCGATCCGGGCCCGGCGGTTCAGGCTCTCCAGGAGGCCTCTGAACTCCGTCTCCGGGCACGAGGACCTGAGAGATGCTGGTGCTGCGGCTGTTTGACCCTGGTTCAGCTGGACTTGAATGTTGTAAATACGGCTGGTTGTTGCGGTTCCATGCCCTGCATATCAATCACGGACGTTACCTTCTGTGATCAGTTCTGGCGTAGCCTGGGTCCTCAGGTGCCAGTTCTGCCACTGACCGATTATGTTGCTCGCCTGAGCTCTTAGCGCATTATTAGTTTCAGCAAAACAGCTAGCGTGTGTGTTATCAACAGGAACTTCAGAAAGCGTGGTCACTCTCTTGTTATGCTTGTGTCGTCCCTCGTGCATATCAGTATTTCTTTTTCTTGTTTCTTGTTTTTGGGATGAGCTCTCGGCTGCGATGGAGGATGGGCGTAAGCGCACTCTTGGATTCAATGGGCCCGCAGTAATCATACTGTGACCCTGAGGTCAGCACCAGTTTGAATCTGGTCTGCACGACAGGGCTTGCCTTTATACGTTACACCCACCTCTGGAGAGCAGTTGTCCCAGCCGTTGGCAGTGTGGCACCAATAGTAATCATAATATTCAGAATACTGGCATTGCGTCGATGCAAGCGTGATCGTTATAAAGTCCAGTAGACCAACAGCTTTGGCTCCACAAGCCCACAGTAACTTAGTCTCCTCCTGGAGCCAGCACCAGTTGTAGTTTTTACCCTGTTTTCACCACGGACTGTCTTCTTTACACTGCTTGTTCCTCTAATCTGTGTTTTCAGAGGAGAGCAGTAATCCCATCCCTTCGCAGTGTGGCACCAATAGTAGTCTATCAATTCATCTCTTTTTCACAGTAGTCGTAGCATGGCACTCCGTAGTAAGATCCATAGTGGTTCTTGAGGTCCATCACATGCCCACAGTATCCCCAATGGATTAAATCAATTTGGCACCAGTAGTAGTCCTGTCCATGTTTCTGACAGGCGCTGTTGGCGCTACACTGCCGTCCCTGGTAATCCATGTTTTCTTGAGGTGAACAGTACATCGTATTGCATTTTCCATCTGTGTCAATAGTCTTGCACTTGTGCTCGCCACCGTGGGACTCGCAGGCTTCGATGCATAGTGTTCCCAGATGAGTGGAGAAGATTTTCCAGCAGCCCCACAGCGAACAGAAGACAAGGAGCAAAACAAGAGGTGCGTGAAGCTCCATCCTTTCTGTGCGGAGGAGAATGAAGCCAATCAGAATAGACTCGCGAAATAAAGCAGAGCAAATACAGTGTAATGATTACCAAAAAATAAATAAATCAAGCAAACGGTATTCTTCTGCCAAATAAGAGATTTGTCAGAAATGGCTGTGGTGGGAGCGGCAGCGGTTGCCCGAGCAACACACAAATGTAAACAACAGGTGTATGTTTGTAGAGTATTTTACAATGGCTTTGACTGCAGTTCAGCCAATCAGAATCAAGGACCGCAACTATCAGTTTTGTAAAAAATAATATAAATTATTACGCTCACAATTTAAAACAGGGTTCAGTTCTAAGTACTGACTATTAACTGTGACTTTTGCCTCAGTATACTCAATATACAAATTAAACTATCTTCCCAAGTCTATTCAAAAGAGTGTGATTCAAATGATACTCACCATCAAATGTTTGGTCTTTGACTCTTTTCCGGATGCGCTGTGCTTTTTATGCTGTGTTTGTCTCTCTTAAAGGACTTTGACTGCAAACATTAAATCGTGAGGACAGCAAAACCCCCAGAGACAAACCAACACTGTTTTGAGTTTATATGAGAGCCACCAACAGTAGTAACGTGTTAAAAACACTAAAGAGGTGTTAGACACCTGCTGATAACAAACCACACTCTTCAGATCTCAGGAGAAGATGAATGAACTACTCTACAAACTTTACCGACGTCACTCGTTACTAAACGGTAAAGATTTCAGCAGCATCACACTTTTGAGTTCAAACTATCTGTAGAAGTGCATGTGATAAATGAACATCAGTCCCTGTATCATTTTTCACAAGAGAATGGGAATACAGAATGGGGATTTTATTTCAAAAAAATATTTAGTTAAAGCCCCAAGTGTTACAGTAACTTAAATACAGTACCCAGCCCACACAAATCAAGTGTGAAGTAGATGCTTCTGGTTAACTGAAACTGAAAGTAAGTGAAAGTAATCTAATCAACGCAATTCAGAAGTAGTTACTTTTTGAAACATAAAAAAATGGTAGATCATTGCCTTGAAAAAGCTTAAACTAAGATGTTATGCAAATCTTGTATTTTTGTATTATTTATTGATTTGCATTTTCTTTTTAAATCCACCCTTCTGCTTGGATCAATATAATCCTGATTTTTATGTATGTATTCATTTTTTCAGTTAAAAGTTTTAAACAACACAAACACAAAACCTGGCAGGGCAACAAGAGAGCAAGCAAGAACGCCAAGAATGGAAACACATTACAAATGAGTCAAGCTTATTTCTATAGTGTTTTATACACTACTAACTGAACTGGAAATTAAGAGCTGCTTTCCTCAGGTCAGAGAGGGACTGTCCTCAACTGAGTCTGTTTCTCCCAAGGTTTTTTTTTTTTTCAGTTCTATCACGGATGGGGTTTTGGTTCCTTGCCGGTCTCCTTTGGCCTGCTTAGTCGTGGACACTTAAGTTCAAGTGAGACAAAGACCTCTCTGAACTCAATGCCTTTAGCTGAAAATGAAGTGTTTGATCTTGCCATTATACCTCCACTATGACTCTATTCTCCCATTTGGCGCTGTTCGGTGCTTTAGCACAGTCTGTAATGTTAAAAGCGCTATAAACCGTAAATAAAGACTGTGTCTGGATCCGCCATTTCGTTTCAGCACAGATTAATGCTGTAGAAGACAAACCTCTGGGAGTGAGCCGTTATAGCTGTGTGGTCTGTGAAGCTAAACTGATCCTTAACCACAAGTGTTCACGAACTTTAAAAGGGTCTAGAGGTGAGGACGCAACATTTAAAATGAATGCTAGAAGCGGAGTTGTAAAAATGACCAGAACAACGACAGAGTCCGTTTTAGGGTTTATTATACTCTACTGATAAAGTGTGAAATATTTACAAAGTGTGTGAAGGAAAAAAGAACTAAGAGAGGCGCCAAAGTAAAGAAAATAAATATAACAAAACCCCAAACTAAGTAGCCCAATATCCCTGTAAACTAACCAAGAAAAATGTGAAAAACAAACCGGAAATCTTCAGTGCGTGCGGCGCCCGTAAATAACCTACTCTCACTAGGACGAAAAACAAAAAGTACAAAAAGCGCTCACTCCTTACCTGGTGTGTCTAACATGAAATAGCTACGTGCAAAATGTGTGTGTCGCATGACCTAACCTGTTCTCTTTTCCCCAAGAGAAAGGACAGTTAATTCTAAGCAACAATGTCAACCAAGATGTTGGATCTAAATGAGTTAGACACATTAACTCACACCGGAAAACTGAAACAAATCAACTATGTCACGAAACACCTGCATACACACTCAACAATGAGCTCTGAGCTACCGAACGTAACAAGCGGCGCGCTTTTTAAACTGCCGGAAGACGTCGGGTTGGCTGCACCGGCGACTCCGGGACGATGATGGACAGCCGCATCCTCCAATCAGCAAGCGGCGTACCTGAAGAACGAAAGATAGGAGCGGAAGAGAGACAGCTCTCGGGAAGACAAACAAAAAGACCACACAAACAACCAGAACACACACGGCACGTAACAACAAGGTTCATGTCTGTCCTGGAATGATATATGATCGACGAACCCGGCTGTAGAGAAGTTGTACAGTAAAGTGCTTGGTTTCGTCTCTTTTTTGAAGATTGTACCCATTACATTGCTCCGGTGTGCCTTTTCTCCATTTGGCCCCTGGTCCCCTCAAATATTTGAGAACGCTTTTTGTTTGCCTGGCAAACATGTTTATAACATTTACCCGAAAACGAGATTTCTTTAAACAACTCGTGCAAATAAGAAATGGTCCGCAGCAGCGACTGTGAGAGAATAGTGTTATACTGAGTGTGTGTTTGAGTCCATTTGTGTGAGAGAGCTGCTACTATCAACTCAAAGAGTTGATACTCAAAGTCTGAGATCTGTGAGGAGAAATAGAAACGAGATCTTAAGGGATTGTATTTTTAACTCTCGTTTGCATGAATGCACTGTACCAGATCCCGCTTAATATTTCCCTGTGATGGAATGTAGTTTGAGGCTGGAAATAGTATATAATTCTTTGGTGTTTTTTTGTTTTGTTTTTTGCAGGTTTTATGATTGTTGCCAGTTTCTGTACATTTAATGTAAAGATTCTAATTAAGGTGTTTTATTACAACGAATGCACTTACTAGAAAATAACACTTTGTTTAAGTTCATATGGACATATACTGTGCTGCTGTACATTTATATGGACATATTGATTCTAAACTCAAAGCTGTCTTAACTTAAAAATTATTTGAAAGCCAACAAAAATCGCTTACGACCGCGCTATCCAAAATTATGTTTTGTCTTTTGTCTTTTTAAATCTCGAATGTTTAATGAGAGACTCTTGGAAGACCCTGAAGATCTATTACATTTTGATTAAAAAAGATTAATTAGTAGTTAGAGACTGCCAGCACTGTCACAGAGCATTTCGGTTCTACTACAAAGTGATCAATGCCTTCATTTTTATTTATTTTATTTTTTTCAACCTCTTAGGTTGCTCTTGAGTGGAAGTGTTAGTTGGTTTTTGTCACATTTTTTCCTTGACACAGCGGAAAAAGGTTTCTTTCTTCTCTCTGTTTAACTTTCTCTGGAAGAGTCACTTGGCCCAGATTGGCTTGATCCACCTTTCCATGAGCCTCCTGTCAACATGGGATGATTGTCATGAAACTCCTCCCAAGTTTTCAAGTGCTGCATCAGGAGGATGTTGTGAACAAACATGGCAGGATACCTGATCGCCGGAGAACAAAACTGCACATAGTGCAATGGCGTCTTGAGGAGTCTGTATATAACGATCGACTTTGTCCGGTTCCGTTCACGTAGAACCAAAGTGTCTCGAATATTTCTTACTGAAACATCTCGATGTCTTCAGTGTTGCGTAGAAAGTCTTTTGTCAGGAAGCTTTATGTATGAAGTCCATCTTTTTGATCGGAAAGCAGTACAGATCGTTTGCTCGCATCTGTATCGTGAATTGACCAACTAAAAGCTCAGTGGCCTGCATGTCCTTTTCAGGCCAAGATTGGATGAGAAAACATATTACTGCAGCATAATGAGGAAGCTTGCTATTCTGATCGGTGCTCGCCATATGTTGTCGGTGACTGAGATTTAGGTAAAGCCTTGAATTGTTGTAGCAGAACACTTTTCCCAGGAAGTGCGCACTTTAAACGCTCCATCAAGCATGTTTGCCGTGGGATTTCCAAGATTTGTCCTTAGATGAAATCGTCAACGGGGTCACTCAGAAAGTTCTTCTCTTTCATGTTTTCTGGATCGAAAGAGAGAAGGACTTCTGGCTCAGCTGTCTTGCCCCTCGAACTTGGATTGCATGAATGCCAAGACCAGGCGTGCGTAGATACTTCACAAGCAGTATTGAAATTTAGTCCAAGTGTTCTTCAGCGGCGATCACTAAGCCCAAATATTGTTTGGTGGTTATCATTAGTAGTCCATTTGTATGAATTGTGAAGTCGAAATCTTGAGTCAGTGAGGCGGATCTGATGTAGTCTGGATGTTGTTCAGGGATTCTCATTAGTATCCACAATATTCGTCAGTTTGTATAAACATAGCTGGAAATTTGTTTAGTCGATGGGACAATTCTTATTTTGTCCAGATATTTTTCAGTGGGTATCATTAGTAGTCAAACTATTTTTCACTTGGTGTCACTTATAGTGGACTTGTCACATAGTCAAGGTATTGTTCGGTGGTGTTCATTAGCAGTTGAAGTATACTTTAGTTTGTGTCACTTATAGCTGACATCTTGTTCACTCATTTTGTTGTTCCAGCGGTTCTAAAGAACAGTGGAAATCGTCTTGCTTTTCAACGGCATACAGTCTTGTTCTGTCGACAGTCATGTTCAGGTGCGGACGGAAATGTACTTTCATTTTTGGCCTATTTCAGGGCAATGGAGAGTGAAAGAGAAAGTGGAAGGCGAGACCATGTGTCGCCTTTGTCTCGCGGCAGGATTCGAAACATAGCAGCCAGAGGTGCTCCTGCACCAGAGACCAGAGCGCTGCCCGCTAGACCATCAGCGCCAACTACAACCGGAAGTGTTGTGTAGTAGTTATCATTGATAGTTCCAGGCAATCGTCAATTTGCTTCGATACGTCTACAACCTTTTTTTTTTTTTTTTTTTTTTTTTAGGACGTTTAGGACATTTTATTGCTGGTAATATGTGATTTGTGCCATCCTCCTCCTCCTCCTCATTATTATTATTCATTTCTGCAGTCGTTTATTTACCCATCTATCCAGCCATGTTTATCCTTGTTCACAACTTCATGTTTTCTTTTTCACATTTCAGAGAACCAGCTGAGGGTCAGCTTTTAAGACTTAAACCACTGGAGCCGCTTGCTGTCCCAATTTTTTCTCTAAAGACCGATCTTTTCTCATTGACTGTTAAGCTTCTGTCCAATCTCCACCTTGTTTTCAGCATTGAACCGGCCTGACTTTGTCACGTTATTCAAAGCAGTTAGTGTTGATTTAACAGCTCGGTGGTTGCTTGCTTCCTGGGATCTTTATCTCGACGGCTTTTTCGGTGTCACTGTAACCCAAAGTAGACGTTATCCACTCGACCCGCTGAGAAAGTCATCACGGCAGCTCTTCGTTTGAGCTCAAGTGGATCAAAAAGTGTCGAAGCAAGTAGAGTTTCAGGTAACAGTCTTCTTATTTTCGTGGTGTGGTGGATGAGTGGCGAGCCGAATCTGAAGAAAGCAGCTCTTCTCCCCGTTTTTCCTTTGGAGAAACTCCTGGACATTTTTCATTTGCGGGGAGAAGGTAATGGTTCGTCCTGCTTGGACGTGTTCAGAGAGTTTTGAGATTTTGTTCGTGCTCGTGGCTTTTGACATCTTATTCGTTTTCGTGACTTTTTGACATTTTATTTTCGTCACTTTTTATAGATATTGCCCATGTCCGTTACTTTTTTAAAATTCGGTTCATTTTCAGGACTTTCTCTGTTTTCATTCCGAGTTTTTTTTTTTTTTTCTTAATCTGTTAATGTTCTTTTCTTTTTGAGATTTTGTCCATGCTCGTTGATTTTGAGATTTTATTCATTCTCATAACTTGTCCTGTTGCTATTTATTTTCGTGACTTTTTGAAATTGTTTTCATTTTGACGTTTTATAGGCGTTTTTAACAGGACAGTATAAAAAGAGTGGAGCGTGGGAAAAGCTGTAAGCAGAACCGACAATCACTCGAAGTCTCTCTGTCAGATGTTGTTATTGTAAATCCCTAAATCGACCGCTGAGCTATATAGCCCTGCTTTTAGGAGCTGAAATCATGCTCGGTGATTTTCACTTACTGCCAAAATCTTGTTACAAAAGTCTTTTTCTTTTTTTCTCCTAAAGGGCTTTTCCCAAACCTTGAAAATGGTGACGAGTCTGTTGAATCTCAATCCTGACTTTATCACATCATTCAATGCAGTTGTGGTAAAAAAAAAAAAAACAGAAGGTTAAAGGAGGCGTGTAAAGCATATATAATTATATATAACAGCATGTTACTAAAGCAATTCATTCATCTATACTCAAGATTTATTTCAGATATTTACTCAGTTTATTGGCCTTATAAAATGTGTGTATATATTTATAAAGACCTGGATGAGTTTTGGAGGTTCTTATTTTAACTAAAGAATCATTTGTACTATTTCACATCAATCATAAATTTTGGGAAGTATATAATGATATTTTGGCCATATTTTTGTAAATGTGTTGAATTACTTTTTCTTACGCTACTTAAACTAAAGTACTTCTGTTTGAAGCTGTTACACAATCAGTTTTTTTATAAGCACTGTTTGACTGAAGATGATCTGACCTGATGACATCTAAAGCTCTTGATCATATAGTGGAAGACACGCATTTTATTTCTCAGACTCGTCCTTTTATTGAACAGCTCCTCTTGACTTTAAAGTGCAGGTCAGCCTGTATCCCATCTGTCATCAGCAGCTACCGAACGCTTTAAACCTCTCTCTTCTAAATGATCCTTTTAATGTTAATGGCATATCCCTACCACTCTATACTCTACATTTAGAAACATCAAGCGAAAGGATCGTATAAACTAGATGTAATCATGCTTTGAGTGTGTGCTAGAGCGTGAGAAAGCAGTCCTGAAACACAATCTTCTTGATTTTGACCCTGGAATAACTTTCGAATCCACAAATATAGTCTTAAACTGAGTGACACTCCATTGTCAGGAGAGTAACACCCAGAAAAGCAATGCGTTTTGCGACCTTTAATTGAGACAAAGCCAGAGCTGTGAAACATCTAGCTCTGTAGCGTCACGCTGCAGGGAGTTGCTTGGAATGTAATATCAAGTCCAACCAGTTTTGGTTGAGTTATTAATACACAACATTATAGATAGAGCACACATTTTATCAGCTGCAACACATTTAGTTTCTTGCCTTCTGAAGTGGTTCTGTCTACAGCATTTACGTTTGTGTGAGAATGGCTGATTGGAGTGGATCATCCAGAGAACCAGGTCAGATTCTTGTAAATGAATTTCAATTAAGGCACGCGGATTCAAAATAATACTGCATTCAGAGATTGAATAACTTTCACGTTACAGTAGGACATTTAAGCAACATTTATTTTTTATGATTTAAGTTGAATGTGTCTAACAGGGGGACATCAGTTAAGAAGAAGAGGAAGTATGACTGAACCTCCAAGCAGTGAGTTTTACATTTAAAATAAATCATAGATGCTACAAACATAGCATATTAAATGAGCAGATGTTTCTCATGGTAAAAACGTTTATAATAATCTTTTCCTCTTGAATAAAAACAGCTATAATTACATTATTTTCTTATCGTTCTTGGATTATGTGGATTCTTGTTTTACTTTCATGATTGAGATCAAGAATCTTTGCAGAAGGCATACTTAGTTTCTCTGTCTCTTGAGATTAGGCTAATACTGTATTCAAAGCTTCAGCATTGTTATTTTACATCACTTTAAGTCAAAATACATCCACATCTTTTATCGCTGGTTTACAAAAACACTTTAATTTCAGTGTTTGGGATTAAAAACGACCTGAGAGTAGTGCTCCTGGGGTCACACGCAGATGTTAAAGCCTCCTGTGGAAACACAATCCTGGGACGAAAGGCCTTTATGAAGTCCTCCCTGAACCTGCTTGAGAGGCATGATGGGATTGTTTTGAAGAGACGTGTGGTGGTCATCAACACCCCGATCTGCTCAACCTCGTTCTCTCTCCTGAAGAACAAGATGTGAAGAAATTGTTCAATCTGTCCGGTCCTGGTCCTCATGCTCTTCTTCTGGTCCTGAAGCCTCAGTCATTTACAGATCTAGAAAAAGAAGCCCTCAAGCACATTAACATCATTTTTGGTGCAGGCGCATCAGAGTACGTGATCGTCGTCTTCATGCACGAGAAGTACATCAGCGTCAGAGACTCTGAGTCTCTCCTGCAGACCTGCAGACGACCACACTGTCATCTACAGAAGAATGGAGACCAGTCACAGGTGCAGAATCTTCTGGAGAACATTGAGAAAATGGTGGAGCAAAACGGTGGCCATCACTTGAAGATTTCTAAAGACCCCGGGACAAACAAAGCACCTCTAGGTAAATCTTTTGCCTATAGTTTATATGAAATACGTTACAATGCCATACAAATCACTTTTATGATCTGTAGACAAAACTCCATGCCAACTCTTTTTATACATTTAAAATGTTTTCAGAGAAGCAAATATCATTATTCAGTCAGAATGTAAGTGTTTAGGTGAATATTAACGTCAGAATAGAAAAACCTGACTTGTTTGAGTTTAGTCTGTTGTCCTTTGATGACTTCGGGCATGTTAAAATGAAGACATCAAGATAATTTATTAATGTTATTAATAATGTTATACTACTGGATTGTGTCAATGATGCCAGGAAAAGGGGGATTAGATGCATTTTGAAAAGAAAATTAAATTTTCACGTTTTACGCTTTTTAAACTTTTCCATTATCGTTGATTGCTAATTTTCTTCTTCAGAGCCCTTACAGAGGCCAGAAATACATGGAAATTTGAAGAGAGCAAAAATGTGAGTAATGATCAAAAATATATATATATTATGACTATTTTATTTCTGTTTTCTATTTATTGTCTGTTCTTTACTTGGGCTGCTTTTGTCACAGTATATGCTTATTTGTGAAAATGTATTTGTGGCTGTCTGACAGTTTTATGACCAATTTGTATATATTTTCTGAGATGGCTACTGAGATGAAATTTGTGGTTAATTCGTACAAATTAGTTTGACCTCACTCGTGCGATTTGTCTACAGACCCATTGAGGTTAGGGGCAGGGTTAGGTGTAGGCCATTTGTGCAAATTCATGCCAACGGCATCTCGTAAAATACCATACATAGCAGAACTTTTATGAATTTGAATGAGTGAGGTCATACGAATTAAAACACCTCGTCAAAATATGCAAACAGCAGGGAGAAGGTATACCAGTATATTACATCCATCGCTTTTCTATGCATTTGGTTTTAAAGGAACTGCATTAAAACCATTATATTTTAGCTGACTAAATTCACTGTAGATTCATTCAACTGAAACCTCAAGATAAGCAGTCGACTAAAAGTAAAAACAATTCAGATGACTAAAATGTGGAAAATGAAAATAACACTGCTTTGATGTAATATTGTAATCTGTACAACACTCTTTCTTATAATTCACAGCCACTCGTGCGAAAAAAGAACTTGGAGTGTGTGAGGATCGTTCTGATTGGAAAAACCGGAGCTGGAAAAAGTGCTTTCAGGCAACACCATCCTGGGAAGCAAGGTGTTCGAATCAAGGGGCCGCGATGAGATCTGTGACCAAGACCTGCCATCGAGAGAGAGGGACGGTCTGTGGTCGGCCCGTGACTGTGGTGGACACACCGGGACTCTTCGACAAAAGCCTAAGTAATGAAGAGATCCAGCAGGAGATCATGAGATGCATTGATCTGTCGGCTCCTGGACCTCATGTGTTTCTGCTGGTCATCGCTGTCGGCCCGATCACACGAGAAGAAGAGAGAAACCGTTCAGCTCATCAAGACGGCCTTCGGACAGAAAGCAGAGGCCTACACTATGGTGCTGTTCACACGAGGAGACAGTCTCAAAGATCAGAGCATTGAAGACTGCATTAAAGAAGATCAAGAAATCCAACAACTGATCCGTGCCTGTGGAGGAAGATTTCACGTTCTCAGCAACGAACAGAAAGACCCCGCTCAGGTGGTGAGTCTGTTAAACAAGATCAATAAGATGATGTGGAGTAATAAACCCAGTTTCTACACTGACAAAATGATTCAGGAGCTGCTTCTGGAAAGAGAGGAGGAGGCCAAACGGGAGATAGAGGCTATTAAAGTCAAATATGAGATTGAACTCAAAGATATTCAAAACCAATTAGAGGAGGAAAAAGCTAAACTGAAGGTAAGCGATCTTCTGTTTAATGAAAATTTGCAGAGCAAAATGTTGAGAAAGTATGAGGCGGGAACAACGAAAGACAGCGGAGTGACAACAGATACAGAACAAACGCAGGAGAAAACTAAAAAACACTCTGAGAAGGAGAAGAGCGACACGAGAAAGAGCCAATGAATAAGCAGAAAAATCAGCTTTTTGGGAACAACAGGCGTTGACAGACAAAGAACAGAAACCGAAGAAGAAGCAAGAGAAAGAGAATCCGACCAAGAGAAAAAGCAACACCATCAAACATTTTCTACGTTCGGAGAACTGAGGAAAAGTGCAAAAAAAGGGGCTAAAAAAGTGAAACGAGGATGAAAGGATATGAAGCAGAATGTGAGAAGGAGAAAAAAGAAAGCGCGACATATAGCGTATATACAGATCAACAAGATACTTGTATGAACCCAGGAGACCAGACTGACTCGATGAAAAGACAGAAAACATGGACTTGCCTCAAAAGAATGAAGGCCAGACAGACACGGACAAAGAGAAACTCCTCCTTCAGAACATCGAGGAACTAAATCACAAGATGGAAGGTGCTCGTTGCAGTACAGAACATTTACAGAAAGACATTACGAAGAACTTAAGAAAAATGAAAAAGTTGGCACCAAGAAAAGAAAAAAAATCTTATGCGGTTCACTAACAGACGCCTGCATGATACAGTATATGTATTAATAACTACATTTACTGCATCCGCTGTGGCCTTTTCCAGATCTATATGTAAAGGAAGGGCTGATGTTTAAGATTGAAGCGCAAAAGTAAACAATTATACATAAAACTTTGATCTGAGTTGAAATATTTGAATAAATCGAATATTTAAATAAAGCTTCGTGGAGAAGCCGTTGCTAGAAACGGTAAATTCAAACTAGACAGACATTTGAAGGGACGTGGCGATGAAAGATATTCATTTAAGAAAATTAATTTTAAATCTTACCGGTTAGTTAGTTATCATATAATCCCTTACAGTCTACAAAAACAGTGTTTGTTTGAAACGAGAGGAGATAATGAATTAAATGATTGTACTCCTAATACTGGATTGAGTTTAATATTTTATTAGCAAACGCAGTTTCCAAGAGAACAATGTTCTTAGAGAGAACAGCGCCGACTGCAGGCGGTTCTAGAACGTGACTGACCAATCAGAATAGAGTATTCCTAAGGGTGTAATAAGCATGTAAATCACACCATTTAGACTCACTGATTAATCACTTTTTGACAATTACAAGTCGAATCTGCTGAGGTTTTGATACAATGCTCAAAATGCTTGTTTCTGGCTCAAAAGGATCCTCTTGAGGAGCTCCAGGATGGATAGTCTTGATCTCTAAGGGAAAAACAAAAAGGTATTTCTCAGCCTGGTTCCTAATTGAAATTGGGAATTGCTATATTGGGGAAGAATAATTCTTTTCTGGACACGAAACAAAAGAAAGCAGAACCCAACAATCAGTCATGTCTCATTTAAGCAGACGCTTTCATCCAAAGTAAACCAGTCAAAAGGGTCGAGTAAGCTTTATATATCATACCAAGCTTTCCATTGATGTATGGTTTGTTGGGACAGGAGGATTATCTAAAAATCTGGAACCTGAGGGTGAAAATGACAACCTATATTTACAGCAGTACATTTATGAAATATCTTCATGAAACATCTTCTATATTTAAAGAGATAGTTCACCCTAAAATGAAAATTAGCTGTTAATTTACTCACCTTCAGGTCATCTAAATGCGTGCAGGGGTGGTTTCCTGCAGGGCTGATATATCTACTCATATCAGTTATATATATATAAAAATACATTTGTTTGGAACATATTCAAATGTAAAGCACCTCAAAACATTTTTACATATTTAATCCTGTATTTTACTACATATAACATACTATGAAGCATGTTCTTGAGCAGTCTTCACTATAGCATGTTGTGCTCCAGAAACAAGTGTTAATGTATGAGAAAAACTACAGCTTTGTTCAATTCACATTCATTTCTTTTTTGTTGTGCTGATTGAAAGACTCTTCACATCCTGAAAGCAATCACTAAGTTAAGCGCTCTAAAGAAAAAGCTCTAGTATTCAGGCGTAGGAGCATAAGAGCGGTGCAATGTTGTAATATTCACATCAAAGAGCTTTATATCATTATCGACACGTGCATTGCTAGATGAGTCTGATTTCTCATTCAGACGTTGAAGCATTGTTTCTATCAACTGACAGCTACGATAGTTTCTCGTGTAGAGTCACGCAGAGGAATGAGGATTTCCCAGAAACACACGCTTTCTGCTCTTCAGGATCACCCTTCATGAATCACAGCACACGAATGCCCTTTACTACAGCAAGAGCAAGTCCTGCTTCTAAAGTAGACGTGCAGTGAACAGGATTGATGAGGAAACAAATCACAGCACGCTTTTTAGTGTCGTCACATGCAAACTATAATCTTGTCAACAAAGAGCCATCAGTAATCTGAGCTGTAATCAGTGTCGGGTAGATCACTTACAAACTGTAGCTAGTCATTGATTCCCAATTACAGTAACGTTGAACACCATTGGCAGCTTAGTTTTTAATCCTCCGCTGTTGCATTTCATCACGTCAGGATCTGCCTCGAACAATGCTGAGGGAAAGTGTTTTCCAGTGGAGGTTTTCCAAGAAAAAATTGAGACACACTCTAAAAAAAACAAAAGTCTTCAAGATGTCGTCATTGATGGGAGTTGCTTGGTTCTTAGCCAATCATCTGCCTGCGCTGTGAAACACTGGTGAGCCTGAGCATTCATAACAGACAGAGGAACACTGGAGTTTTACTGAAACATGTCTGAAATTACGTTTCTGAGACTGTTTGAAGGACCTGTCCAGAAGGGGGCGCCGGGTCTCCATCATTACAGGTTTATCATTGGTGACAGTTTATTGAGCAAAAGTGAGCTG
>NC_056701.1:60000-65000 GCF_018831695.1 Puntigrus tetrazona
ACACACACACACACACACACACACAGACACAGACACAGACACACACACACACACAGACACACACACACACACAGACACAGACACACACACACACACACAGACACACACACACACAGACACAGACACACAGACACACACACACACAGACACACACACACACATAGACAGACACACACACACACACACACACAGACATAGACACACACACACACACAGAGACACAGACACACACACACACACAGACACACACACACACACAGTCACACACACACACACACACAGACACACACACATAGACACACACACACACAAAACACACAGACACACACACACACAGACACAGACACACACACACACACAGACACACACACACAGACACACACACACACACACACACACACACACACAGACACACACACACACACACACACACACACACACACACACACACACACACACACACACACACACACACAGACACAGACACACACACACAGACACAGACACAGACACACACACACACACACAGACACACACACACACACACACACACACAGACACAGACACACACACACAGACACAGACACAGACACACACACACACACACACAGACACACACACACACACACACACACACAGTCACACACACACAGCACAGAATATACACTCTTGCCCTTTTTCATTGAAATTCTGCCTTTGATGTCCAGTACATTATTTGCATTGTGTGGAGTTCATCTTTTTTATAAATATGCTGGTCATCTGTCCACAGCAGGTACAAAAATTGAAAGCAAAAGAGCAAAGGGGAATGTATTTTGTAAAACATCATCTTCTTATTTGCTCTTGGTAAACTGTGCAATTCCATCATTCAGGCAATTAAACTGAAATAATTACCGCTTGTAGCACGCTTGAGTCCATCTTTCTGACAGTAGTACACAAGTTTAATACTAATGGTAACTAAATAGCCCAGTCGGTCTTGGGAGATGGCATGAGCTGATGATTCATCACCATTTTCAAGGTTAAGGAAAAGCCTTTTAGGAGAGAAAATAAGCAAGATGCAATGACAAGCAAGATTTTGGCCTCAAGTGCGCTGTTTGCTTTACGTTAAGAGGTCTATTTATTTGATAAGAGAAGCGTGTCCAATCAATAGACTGATTTGAGCTGTCTGTGTGGAAAGCGAAGATGCTCACTTCAGGCAAATTAGTGATTCAGAATAAATTACGTGATTAGTACAGGGTGATATGGCTGTGGCTATGATTAGCTAATTGCTGTGGCGATGCTGTTTGCTCACATGCTGACGGCAATCATTACGTTAAGTGGTCTATTTATCTGATAAGAGAAGTTTGTCCAATCAATACGCTTGTTCCAGACATTTTAATCTGCCTGTCAACATACACTACACTGCCAAAAGTATTCACGCCCCGTCTTGACATCCCATTCCTTATCCGTAGGTGTAAGACTCTAGCATGCAGTGACTCTCCCAGCCACTAGGTGGTTCCAGTGGTGTATACAGTTCTTTGTGTTAATGCTAATCAGGTTCATTTGTAACACCTGTGGACTGGTCTATTTAAGCATGCTTCTCTCAGTCAATTGTGTTCAGTCTTGGACGTTCAATGGATGTTTTTGTTCCAGAGAAAAGCTGTTTTTTTGATTTACGCGCTTTTGTTTTCTGTATCTTTTGTGGAAGCTCTGCTTCTGAGTTTTTTTGTACTTTGTAAAATACCCAGTAAACACCTATTTGTTCAGCAATCCAAGCCTTTTGAATGTTACTCCTCTGCTCTTGGGTCCAACTAAAATACATGTCTGCTATGGCTCAGTGAGGAAAACCTCATTCCCTCCCCAGTGCTTGGCACCTTATCACAGTAGGGTTGAACACGACTTGAGTCGACCCTTTGCAGCTGTAACCGCTTCACCTGTCCACCGTTTAGGAGTGTGTTTATGGGAGTTTTTGACCAATGTTCCAGAAGCGCATCTGAGAGGTCAAACACCGTTCTTTTTGCTATGCTGTGTTTAGTGAATGAAGGTTGTTAGTGTACGTGGATCAGAAGATGTTTTTAGACCTGAGCTGTCTGTGTAGGGAGCAAAGAAACTCACTTCAGGGAGAGCTAGTGGTTCAGATTTAATTACGTGATTAGTGAAAGTAATACTAACTATAAACAAAACCCCTGAAATAGCAGTTTAATGAAAAGCAAAAAATGGGCTACATCCCACATTCATGGGAATGACAGACTTTCAATCCATTTAAAACCACGTAACATAATCAACTAAAATACATAATAGAAATAATTAAGGTTTTTATATGACAAACACCACAAATCATCCATGATCAGAAGCTGATGTGTGATTGTGGTCTGACACTGAAAAACACACACGTAATACTTGTGTTATTTCATTAAATATAAAACATGACCTACTTAAACACGGGCCCTGTCTATGTTTTCTCTCGATTTCTTCTCTAAAGCGAAGCTCTGGTTACAGTCGCTGTTAAATGTGTGTGCGCGCGTGCGCGTGCGCGTGCGCGAGCGTGCGTCATTGCAACTACTTATAAGAATTAACAGAATTTCGCAGATTCTGCCATTTTAACGCGAGTCCATCTTCTCCATTTCATCTGCTCGCCGATTTCTCATCCGTCACCCGTGCGACAAGACAAAGGCGGGCCTCAACAGATGTGACGTCACCGCGGCTGAGAAGATGAAATCACGTCGAAGCGAAAGTGAAAGTAAATCTGAACAACAGCTGGCAGCTCGACCTCTAGGGAGATTTTCCGCGACGCTGTTTAATGCGCATGCCTTGCATGTTAGCTATCGTGGAATATGACAAATATGGGTTTTGTGGAAATTGTGCTTCGAGCTAGTTTACTTTTTCTTGAAACCACCTTCACTGGCTTTGATCAGATTCGGCGAAAATGGCGACGGGATCCGAAACACTTCCTGGTGAGAAACCTTTTTTACTCGTATAATGACTTCACCCTTGACTTTGAGTTATTTTACATTCACGTTGCATGGTTTCAGAAACCAGCAGCTCCAGAGATGATCCAGTGATCCGGGCTCTTCTGAGGGACAGAAGAAGGTCTGGGGAAGGCTGACAGAGGAGAGGGAAGAGGTTTAAAGGTCAAAGAAAAGAGAGGTTCGTGAGGAAGTCTCTCAGAAGCGGGTTGAGAAACTCAAAAGAAGTGTTTGGGGAACAGAGACACAGCTGGAACATTTCCACACCCGAACTGGAGCAAACATGGGTTTGACTGTCAGCTGAGAAAGTGGACTGGAATATCTGAAGTATAATCATGCAGATCAGCACAGTTTCCTTCGCAGTGAATGTGACCTGAATGCGAACGCTGTATAAAGAGGGTGTGGCTGGGGAGTTTGTTGCTCCTCCCACTGCAGAATCTCTCTGTGGATAAAAGTTCTGCTTGGAACCCTTGCTTACTCTGATCGAGGATCCGCTGGAAGGTAAGACACAATACAGATGTCAGAGTGTAAACCACCTTATTGACTCCTTTTAGACAATTTTAGGATGTCATATTTGGAAAAGATGTAGGTAATTGAAACTTTATGTAGATATTGTTGTTTCATTTGTCAAAATGACTTCATAACTCGTGCACAATAAACGGGTGCTGGAATGTAATGAAAAGAATTAGCATTAGTTTAATTTTAAATCTGCTGACAAATAATGAAAAAGGGTTAATGGCTAGTTAAACGACGAGAACCACTAACAGGAATGTGAATAAACTCCAAACGAGCGTTAAATTAGCATTATGTATACTGTAAAAGTTATAGACTGGTGTCTATTAAGTTTTCTAGTGTTTTGATCAAGTTGATTTAGACTGTACACTATCATCATCATCATCATCATCGTCCTCAGCTCTGCAACACGAACAAAACTTATTACGCTGCTTGCGATTTTGATTAGAACTACTAGATTATATTCACTTACAGATTTTACAAACGTGGATGCGTTCAGCAGCAATGAGGATAAAAACAAATGAAACCAACTGCTTAAAAAAAACAATAACTAAACACTAGGTAGACAAAAGAATGCAAAAGTAAATAAACAGAGCATTATTGAACTGAAAAGTCTGTAAAATATCGATAACTAACAGCACTGAAGTTTCTCTTCAAGGATTGTGTGTTTTATATTTGTGACCACACGATTATTTTAATACCACAAAACAAACAAACAAACAGAAACGCAGACGTTGTTCCTGAATGTGTACAGTAATGACTTCCACTACTGGACTATTTGAGGTTTTCGACTCAGCAGGGATTCATTCTTGATATAAATTGAGAAGAAAACACGTAACCATCGTTTTATAGCCTGTGCTTTATTGCATCGACATTCGTTTCGTTTTTCCCCCAATCCAAGCAACACGATTTAAAATAAAATGTTGGTGTTTGATTCGTTAATGTCGAGTAAACAGTGACGTGAGGACATCCCTAACGATGTGGAAGAATTAAAGGATGGTTTGTAACGAGTCTGACTCAGTTTCAAGAGATTATTAAATACAGATCGGTATAGACGCTAAAAGTCTGATTATCACGCACTCGCTGTACTTTCCTATATCTCATTATAACTCACACATGTCTCATGTCTTCATTCAGAGCTGTACCTCTTGCGTGAACCGCCTTTTCTTGACAAAAGCATACTTTACTAATTATTTTCCGCCTTCGGTTTGACAGATTTGCGGTTATCAAAGTCTAACGATTTCAGCAGAGACTCGATTAAATCAAAACATAAATTGATTTTGTCAGAAATAATACATCAATCAACAAAAATAAGCATCCGCATCTCAGCATCTCAAAGATTTGAGGTCTTTATTTTGGGTCTTTTCTACAAACGCCTGACTGAGACTGAGATGTTTCCAGACCATAAAATGATACAAAGCCTAAAAGTGATAAGATCATATATTCTGAACATATTAAGTTTATTAATTTGGTTTAGTCTATTCACTGGACATTTTTATATTTTAGAGGCAAATTTCATCTGGATCGTTTCTGGGATTCAATGCG
>NC_056701.1:70000-82500 GCF_018831695.1 Puntigrus tetrazona
TAATAATCAGGTTCAATCTGTTGTCAGATGTTTTCAGAGGTTCATCTGGCAGCGTGAGGATCATGATTCGGGAAACAGGTGAGTGATTCTTGTGGATGAACAACAAAAGATGGCTTTGATTCCCACAGAATGATAGAATGAATCAAATCAATTCTTTGAATGCATTGGGAATCGTTCTGATAAAAGAATAAAAATAGAGTGATTCACTTGAACACTGAAGAGGTGAATCAGGTGGATGGTGTTTTAGCCTTCACACACATCTGATGAGAAGGAATCTTCTCCTGCTGAAACTGAATCTGTTTCTCTCAGGGATCCTGAAGCTGCTGTCAAAGTGAAGCTCAGATCTGATGCTCCTGATTCACTGAATCTGAACAGTTAAACGACTCCTTGTCCAGAGGATGATGAGGATGATTGGTGTTAATCGACTCAAACTCAGGGCTTAACGTTACTGTAATCTTTGACACGATGATGATGATGATGAATGGAGTTGTTTGTTCATTGAGCTTCTCGACACATTTATTCTCAGTCATGAGCATCATGAGATGGCAAACACACAAAGATCAATTCAACCAGACTGACCAGTGAACAAACACCTTTCCTTTGTTCATCATGTACACATTTATTCATTCTTTATCATTTAGTTATCCTTAGTTATTTAGTTATCATTTATCACTGTTTTTATTATTTTTTGCTCTTGCAGTGCTCTCATATTACAACATTAATTCTCTAAACTCATTTCTATGCTGTAGGCTGACTCACATGTACATGTTATTACTATACCACCCTGCAGGGTGTTTCATTTTAATAAATAAACACGTTACTTGTTTTGACCAACTTCATGCACTTCGATTGTTTATTTGAGGCCCACAACCTTTCATGTCCATGTAAAGAATCCGGTGGTCTATCCCGTCTATCTCACATAAACACCATTCAGAGTCATTCAGCACAGACACAGCCTTCGTTCACCTTTTTCAGTCAAAGTCTCCTCATCCTCGTTTAAAACCGCCAAGACATCCATTCTCTCCTGTTTTTGTTGCAACATTAATGTTGGGGAGAAGCTTCACAATTTAATTTTTAATCTGTTTAACCTTCATAGAACCACTTTTAACAGGTGGCTTGGTTTGGTTTTATCTCAGACTCTTCGGGGGACGAAAAACATCGCTCCTATAGGCTGGATATTGAACATTTTCAGAATGCCTTTAAGAGAGTTGTGAAGCACACGTTCTTTTGTTTTTATTTGAAGTCTGCAGCTGCTCGCTTACTCAGTCTCGCGACCATTTCATACATAAGGCGTGGCAAATTCACGCCACTGTTGCACACAGTCATTTTGAAATATCAAGAAAACGTAATCGTCCTTCACTGAGGTGGCATTTCCGTCCTGAGACAGAGTTCTGTCGCCTAGAAAGTGTGCGCGAGGACTGCTGTCTGTCAGCACTTCAGTTCATCGCGATCTCACGGCGTGTGTTGATCAATCTCTTATTAACATCGTGCACACGTCTGATGACAGTGTCTTATAATGAGAGGATCGTTTCTCGGTTTTAAACTGAACTACATCTCATAGAGCGTCTGTGTTTGTTTTAGGCTCAGGAGCTTGCAGGGTTGCCATGTCCTCACGTAAGCGCCTTTAGACATGTTGTTTGGTCTTCTCTTACAAAGCTAGACACGTTAAGTGGTTTTTAGATGTGTTTGTTGTTTTTAGGTGTTATAAAATGCAGAACATTTTGGTTTTACTGATGCTTTTACTGGCAAGACTTTTTAAGTTTATTGCTGCTGTGGCTTTTCTCCTTCACCTAAGGATTACAACGCAGTCGACTTTTGCCGTTTCCTATTTTTCTGTCTCTTTCAGAGAAATCCGAGATCGGTTTCCAGTCTCTGGATTCGTCTGATGGGCAGAAACACTTCCGGGGAGATAAAGAAGCACGAATCTGAAGTTTGAGGCAGTATCACGGGTTTCTGTGATCGATCGTCTGGGATCCAGCTCTGAATAAAGAGCAGCTGGTCTCTCTGTGTCTTAAACATCTGCCTCTATATCCATCAGGAGTTTGTGGAAAGATGTTTGTTCAGAGTGTCATGATATGCTGATCTCGATGCCTCTGTCAGTGCCGCTGAAATCAGGGGTCTTGGGAAGGCAGTCATATCAACTACACATTCAAGTTTCCCTGAAAAGCAGAAGAAAAGTGGTGTTCTTTGCAGGCCACTTGCAGCGGTGTGTCATATCTGCTGTCTCTGAGGTTTTGTGAAACCACAGCTAGTGTCATCCTCTGAACGCTTTCTATATGAATGTGCCAACAGAAAGATTTAATAATATGTACTTTCATTTACAATACTCAGATCTAACTGGTATTAAATAAGTGTTATGTGCTCTATGAAATACATACAGCTGAAGTATATTTGCAGAAGATAAGTAGACGTTATTAAACGAAGTTCATTGTTTACTGTGCAAACAGCATCTACTCAATATTTCATGCAGTAAAAATTGCTTTTTCTTGGGCTCTTGTATAACGCAGTCATGTATGAAAGTAATTGCTTTAACATCTGGAATTCTGTCGTACTGTTTTTTAACGCTATTAGAAAACCGTTTTCATTGACATGCGTTTAATTTGTAAATCAAATGCATTACTATTTACATAAGCTTGAACATAAAACGCCTCGTGTGTAGTAACAGCAAAATACTCCATTGCAAGAGAGATAAACTATTAATAATATGTGATCAATCTGAGGCAATGCGGTAACTCACCGTGTCTGTTATTCTTGATGTTTGAACTGTTCAGTGTGGTTTTTCTCACTCTATGTGTTTCACTTCTCACTCTAAGGCCATGGCTTTCCTGTTCTTGCAATATGACTTCATGACTAATCTTTAAACATACAGAAGATGAGAATCTGAACATGATTTGTGATCATGACCTATTCGGAAATTACTATATATGACACTAAATTAAATAGTCTAAGTTTTAATATTTGGTACATAAAATGCATGGTGAGTTAATTTTATTTTAATATAGTTTTTACAATTTTCTATAAATTCAGTATAGTTTTATTAATTTCATTCATATTTTTTGTTTGGTTTTTATTTTGTGAAGACATTTTTATTAAGTTTTATATAGTTTATTAAATCAGTAAAGTATTGAAATATAGGTCTCACGGCCAAATGAAGCAGTCAGACCTTTGTTAATTTGTACCTTTTCGATGTGTGGAAATATGCCTTATTAATTTTTTTTTTTTTTTATCTATCCATAACCACCACATCGTAACTGTGCAACTGTCTTGATCACTATTTCTGTACAATCGCACATAAATCATAACTGGGACTCTTTTTTTTCTTTCATTTAAGAAAAGTTATAAGCGTGTCTGTGATTTAGCCAATGCACATTTGATCCAAAGCCTGCTAGACTGATCACAAGACGCAGGCCAAAAGTTTTGCCCGTTATTTTGCCCGCAGAGACATATTACTGTGAGAACGTATAAGTAAAATTCTCGTCTGCATCCAGTCCAGCGGGTGGCGCTAAACTCACATGTTTGTTCTCAGCTTTCAACCTCAGAAGAAGAAGATTAGTTTCACCGCGCTCTCTGGTGTTTCGTCGTGGTTCTGGTTTAGTACAAACGAGTAGAAAAGCCGTTTCTGTAAACGGAGAAATGGTTTCTGCATCAGGTGTATAAATGCCTGTAATAATATTCTCATTCACTACGTTTTGAAGCAAGCAGGAATATCTGGAGTATCATCTGAACTGAGATCTTCTGCTTTGAAGATGATGTTTGTTAAAGAGGAGAGTGAGAGAACATGATTGAACCAGAAACATGGAGAATAAAACAAGAAGAACCAGAAACACTGAAGATAAAACACGAGGAAGCAGAAACCTGGAGAACAAAACAGGAGGAACAAGGAGGTTGGTGTTTATTCTTCACTTATCTTTAATGACATCCACAGATCCTTTATGCAAAAATAAGACTTTTAACTATCATCAAAATCCTTATTTCAATCCAGTAGCTTCTAGGAAATGTGAGTAAGTAGACTTTATTTTTGCTTTTTGGAATCATAAAACTGATGAACTTAAAGTGAGTTTTATGGTTGTAGAAGCCACATTTTAAGTCGCTATAGGACTGTAGTTATCTTAAGTCATGTAGAAAGTCTCATTTTACATTTTACATTTTTTTACAAGTACATTTTACTGTGTTTTCTGCAGCAGCTGTAAGAAATGTGTGACTCTGGAAATACAAATATATTTGTAGCAGTAGCCAAAAATACACTATATGGGCCAAAATAATAAATGTATCTTTTATGTCAAAAATCATTAGGATATTGTAGTAAATGTTATGTTGCAAAAATATATTTTGTACATGTCCTGTTGTAAATACACCAAGCTTATTTCTTAGTAGTGCTCAGTGTCAAGAACTTCATCTGACCAACTTTAAAGATTATTTTCTCAGTCCTCCTAATAAACCACACATCAGTGGAAAGCTTATTTATTCAGCTTTCAGATCATAATTTACAATGACCTTTATGACTGCTTTTGTGCTCCAGGGTGTCATATACCTTAATCTCTTTATAAATAACACGTTATTTAAATTACCGAAAGCAATCGTAGAACAAACCCTGATGAAACTCAAAACGAGATGCTGTCCGAAATCACATTGTCTCGAAGCACTTAATTTGAGCTCCATAAAGAATACCACTGTATGAAAATCACTTACACACTTCAATGTAACCTGTTATTTTAGGAGAATTAAATATTCTCACCGTTGTATCTGTACAGGTGGCCATCTTGCTAACAATATCTCATTTTGACATCTTGCGTGTTTCTGTGTGATTATGCCTCTTTTGCAGCCCAAAGACACGCTATTACTTTTTTTAATGAATCTTTGTTAAAATAGGAACACTTTTGATGAAAGTGAAAGAGGAGAGACCAGATCTGAATGAAGTGCAGGAGAAACCTGAAGACACTGGAGAAACATCAGAGAGCTGCAGCATTCAGAAAGCAGACGTCAAAAGGCCTTTCAGCTGCTCTCAGTGCGGAAAGAGTTTTAGACAGAGAGCAAGCGTTAAGAATCACATGTTAATTCACGCCGGAATAAAACCTTTCAGCTGCTCTCAGTGTGGAAACACCTTCACGTGTAAAGCAAACCTTGAGAAGCACATGTTAATTCACGCCGGGATAAAGCCTTTCAGCTGCTCGGAGTGTGGGAAGGGTTTCACAAGTAAAGATACCTTAAGACTCACATGTCCATTCATAGGCGGAATAAAGCCTTTTATTTGCTCTCAGTGCGGGAAGGGTTTCATATCGAAAGGAATCCTGAGGGATCACGTGTTAATTCATACTGGGATAAAACCCTTCAGCTGCTCCGAATGTGGAAAGAGTTTTACACACAAATCAAGCCTTAAGAATCACATGTTCATTCATACTGGGAAAAGGCCTTTCTCCTGCTCTCAGTGCGGAAAGGGTTTCAGAGATAAAGCAAACCTTAAGGACCACATGTTCATTCATTCTGGGATAAAACCTTTCAGCTGCTCTGAGTGCGGAAAGACTTTCACTCAGAAAGGACAACTTAAGATTCATCTTGTAACTCACTCCTCGGAAAAGTCTTTCAGCTGCTCTCAGTGCGGGAAGAGCTTTAAATATAAATCAAACCTTCAGAGGCTGCGTTGATTCATACTGTAATAAAGCCTTTTAGCTGCTCTCAGTGTGGGAAAGAGCTTTAGAGAGAAAGCAGGCCTTAAAGACCACATGTTAATTCATGCTGGGTGAAAGACTTTCACTCGCTCTCAGTTTGGAAAGACTTTTACACAGAAGCGCGCGGAAGGTTCATCTGATAACTCACTCTTCAAAAAGCGAATAAAAACATATCACGATCAATCATGGAGGATATAACTACAAGGAGCTATTTTGTACCTGTTGTACAAAGTACAAAAATATGATGAAATACCTACGATGAGCGTCTTTGGGTTCAGAAGATAATCCTGTAGTAATGTGTTATTTACATTTCACTAAACCCTACTCTATATACACTGTCATTATTACCATCTTTGTAGCTGCATTAATAAAATGCCGCCATCTCTACAATGGTTTTTAATTGTTTTTCTATGCACGAGATGGTAATGCTTTTGAGCAGTTCAACGGACGTGTCAATAAGCTCTTCACTGATTGGCTTGCGAGTTTCCCACTCAAGTTGAACTTGTACGAGAAAGGCGTGATAACAGGCGGGTATTTGATTTTTTTATTTTTTTGTTTTTTTTTTTACCCAAGTCAGACCTACAGTTGTAAAAATGCCTGTCAAGTTCAGACTTTTGTTGAAAAGCAAATGCAGCGAAGTTGAATTCTTTAATTTTATTTTACTCATATAAAGTACCATGATTTAATTATACTCAAAGTATGAAACAAGTGTAAAGATGCACTCAAGTACTTTAAGGAAGACTGGTCCTGGAACAGGTTTTTGCTGCAGACTCACGTAAAGTCCCTGTGGAAAAGAGAACAAGAGCTACATGAGAATAGTCCTTTACTTTGAATGTCCTCCACTATGAAGTGATTTTATGGACTACAAGGTGTCTACAAACTTGGTGTAGAGGACTACTTTCGTTCAAGTTCAGCTCCAACCCTAATTAAACACACCTGAATCAACTAATCAAGTTCTTACTAGGCAAACTAGAAACATCCATCCAGGTCACTGGTGACCCCAAATATGATTTGATGCCTGAAATAAATTTTAACGTTTAATTTTCCATAATCGTGACCCACAGAAATGCATCTTGGCGGCAAGGATTTGGAAATCTTTAAAGTCTCACATTGACACAGGTCAAGTGAAAGACTGGATTTTAGGCGGATTACAAGTTATTTCAAAACATTTCATCTTAAATGTATAATATTTCTCTCATATAGGCTTCACTGTAGTACTCACGTTTATCATCTCTTCAGTGAGCAGGACAAACTACATACAGAATACCAAAAATGACTGGGACTGTCATATACATATTATAATGACTATGATTATAATAACAGTATTATAATAAAACGCTGTGAATTTTGTGTTTAGCTTCCATGTTTCTGGATGTTTTCCATGCATTCTGCACATTTTGTTAGAGTCTAATCTCTAAATGTCACATCATTAATTTCATATTAAGAAATTATTTGACCACAAAAAGCAACAATGCTCCATTCAAACTTTTTTTTTTTTTGTATACAAATATAAATGGAATATAATTCAATTTAATTCACATGTGTTTTATATTAGTTTCTTATTCCAGCTGCTGAGGATAGCTAAAATTAAGCGATGTGTCTCCTGCAGAGATCCTTGGGTGAATAACAGCCAGAACTCAATCTTTACATTTACAGATGTGACATAATGATATAGTGACCTACCATTACCACTCAAATAAAAAAGCTTCCTAAGCAATCCGCTGTGAATCGAGCTAAAAGCGATTTTTGGATCATATTTAACCAAAAGACTGCAGCTTCAAAACCTGCTATGAAATACTTCAGTGTACGGTCATCTCTACAGGCAAGTTGGAGCTAAACTCTTCCAGGACAGTGGCCCTTCAGGACCAGGTTTGAACAGGACCTGGCTTTTGATTCTGTCAATGAAGATCTTTTTTGTGCATTAACAGTTAATATTTGCATCTGTCTAACCTCTTTGTCCCAGCTCCAGTTCTTTCTCTTGCGAAGACACGGATCTTGTCGGACACTCTTGAAAGTCCTGCAGGATGTCCTGGAACCCTAATCTTTAGTGCATCTCTGACCTGATTGTACAGTTGCTCATCTTGTGGTCTTGGGTGTTCCTGCAGCCAGCGATCACGGGCCATTGGGTCCACATAAACCTCGTGGTTCACCATTTGAGTGGCAATGAAGTGCACCCGCTGGCGCTTTTTCCAGATTTCATATCTCTCATTTTGGCTCTCAGATGTCTCAGCCTTGAGGTATCTCACAAGTGCATCTCAGAAGCTCCTTCACAAACTCTCCATATAAATCAGCATTGTAATCCACGTGAGTACCTCATTTGAGCTACAGAAACAAAAACACCAAAAAATGAGATATAATAAGGAACTGTATTGTACAGCTGTAACTAATGTCAAATCATTTTTAAAGAAAAGGGGAACTCCGGCTGTTTATGTTCAAAATTAACAGAAAATGCACTAATACAATGAGTCAGACATAATAATAATATTTAGGTCTTTTATAACTTGCATCTTTTGAACTTTTATATAGCTAAAGAATGGACAAAACATCTCAGTTCTCAAACCTATAAAAAGTCCCTGATACTAGGATGTCCTTTGGTTGATTGGATCTCAAGTAGATTAGAGACACATTCTCATTAAGACATGTAGTTTTAATCTGTGTCTTGTTCTCTTTAAAGGGGGGTCTGTGGGTGGTTCCATTTTCTTTCATAAAAAGATGAGATGGACTTGATGCACCCGCATATTATGTCAGATTAGCAAATATAAAATCAAGGCCTGCTAAACATTTTGGGTTCATGCTAGAAGTCAGGACTGTAAAATGTTGTGCAATAAACTGTGGCCATTACTAAACCTTCAACAAGTTATTCATGTCAGACTGTTCCTATAGAGCTTTTTTCCACATGCGGAAGTTTAGTTTATCTATATTGAAAAGAGAATCTATACTAAAAAGAGAAGCTCCAGGCTATTGTTGATATGTTTAAGGAGAGATGGGGTTAAGCTATTGATGGATCCTGAATACTGGTTTCCCCTCCTTTCGAGGATGAAAAAAGACACAAAGAAGCTTTTTCATTATATTACAGACAAGCATTCACAATGACAATCACAATGAGTACAACTCCTATGTACACACACACACACACACTGACCTGAAGTGGGCCACCATTGTTTCAATTGCAGTTTGTTGAGTATTTCTGAGAGGGATCACAAGGTCCTGCATCAGGTTGTCCAGCTGTTCATCATAGCCCCCCACATCTCTCAGCAGCTCCTGCAAACGCTGCGCAGTGGAACCCAGGAGCCGTTGTTAAAAGACATGCTGGCCTCGGGCGCTCTTTTTAGAAGGATGCAGTACACGTTTAGAACCAATGTCAGCTAACGCATTCTGGGCCTTTTCTCTGAGACGCTCCTCTGAATCGTTCACAGAACAAGTCTGAATACTTCTATTCTGTCCTGTGAGAACACAGAAGTGACGTGCACACATTTACACAACCGTTTATTAAATACTGATTCTGTATTAATGCGTGGATGGAAGAAATCTGCATATAGTGTTTCATAGATGAATAAAACAATTGTATTCATAGATTGTGGAATATGAGAATTGGGAAGTAGTAACTTTAGTTCAGAGCACACACAATCATTGTATTAGTGTTCCTCACTCTTGGTGTATGTGTGTAAAATGTGTGTATTGTATCTCACCCTTAGGGGAGGTGATGATTACAAGCCCCCCCAAAAAGGCCACAATCAGCACAGCCACCTTTACCGTCAGTACCATCGTGGTCTCAAGATTTGTTTCTGGTCAGCAAGAGTGTCTGTGTCAAGAAGCATATTATGTGTCACACTCTTCAAGCCACACAGATGACTCAGGCTCAAGCAAAACTGAAGTTCATTAACAGAAGGATAGGAGTTCCGTCACTGCCGCCAAACGTATCAATACATGAATTTCAGAACTGGTACACCAAGAGTTCACCAAAAGCAAGAGTTCCTTCTTTGGGGAGAATTTATGATAGGAGATTTCTTAAGCAGTAGGCAGGCAGGCAGTGACAGAGGTGACCAGGAGGAAAAGGCAACCCTGAGGATCAGCAAATTCAAGGGCCGATATGCTATGGGGTGACGGGCGGCTGCAGTGGCTCTAGGATTATACCTGGTGATTGCGAGCGGAACCAGTGTGGAGGACTGCCAGGTGGAGGGCTGAGCAGGACAGTATGTTACTCAAATGGCTCAGTAAATGTATTACTGTGGAAATTTAATGACATGTGGAAATCTAGTAAGCACTGACCACCTTTGTCAAGGGAAAGACATGGTCTCAAGAGGGAACCTTGTCATGGAGAATAAGGTTGCATAGGATCCCAGTGGAGAATCAGGCCATATGGAGCACCCAGCCCAGTACAGGATAACTGATCCAGTGCGACGCAGACACTGAGCCCGTACTGGGACTGCCGCAGCCACACACCTCTCTTAGGGCGGGAGTTTAACTGCTTGCGCCCAACACTTCTGCAGGCTGAAAGCACTACTCCAATCATGTACCCGGGCCCTCCTGCGTTAAAGAATACCAGTTCGGTGAACAGACTCAACTCTGGCTGCATAGCCTGTCCAGAGAGGAGCTTCTAGCCTGAATACAGGGTTCACTGGCAGCCTGTAGAATCAACGCAAGCCTGCAGCCGGCCCTGGCCCAGGAGCCAACATGGGGAAAATCAGGTCCGGCTAGCCAATATGAGCCGAGTCTAATCTCCAGACAGAGAAAAGATCCTTCTGAATTCCAAAAGCCCCAATCAATTGAGGTGCTCATGAGCACCAGGTCCCTGTGCTTCCATAATCTCCCACATGACTGGAGTCAGATTGGCTCAGCCGTTGAGATAATTGAGGAGTCTGATGCCTACTTCCCAAAGGAGGTGCAAGAGTGCTCTGCAAATCTTGACAAAAGACTCCACTTTGATACAGGGAGTCTGAAGGAGGACTTTGTAATGCCATGCCTGACCTTCCCTAACAACCAAAGAAACGTCTGTGTGAGGAAGTGATGGAGATATGAAAATATGCGTCTCTGTGTAAGTATTTCTGAATGGAAGCTGTGCAGGGCCTGATCTAGAACTAGCAGGATCTAGGATTGGTCAAAGGCCACAGTCTTTCTTAGGTGGCAATGAAGTAGGGCTGTAAACTCCTGCCTTCATTCCCGCTGAGGATCACTGATTGCATCTCTTTACAGGAGGAGCAGCAATCTCTCAAAAGACAGGAGCGTCGGGCTGCCACAGACGTTTCTTTAAACACTGAATCCTGAGGATGCTGTGACTGGATTACAGCTGAGCCAATTGGTCCAGATATGCTTGAGAGGATCAGCAAAGCTGACTAATACATCCTAACTCTTCGCGAGTGGCAATTATCTGGATCTATCAGCTGGTTTAAGGTGCAGCGGGAATAGTTGATTGGAGCAGTCTGCTCGGGGCTGGAAACTTCAAGTAGACTCACCGCCCACTGTCTAACTGGAGATACACAGCTGAGGCACCCCTTAACTGTTGCCTCTGCCACTGGCAAAGGGGGTGCTGGGGGCAGAAAGCTCAGATCTCTGCACTCTGCTGGCACCATGGACCCGGGACGCCTGGAGGGGGATGAGGAAATTGCTCTCTTTTCTGGAGAGAGTGTCAGATACCAGACCTTGGTGGAAATACAGGAAAATGAAACAAAGGCTTTCTCTACCCGCCATCCTCCGGGGGAAAGAAGCAGCCATGTCTACCATTTCTAAAGAGCACCAAGCTCACCTTCTCCGGGCCATCCATCCTAGGGTCTCTTTGTCATCTTCTCTGAGGACTTGCAGACTACCTGAGGCTGGGAAAAGGGTGCCCCTCATGCAAGCAGGATTTAGATGAAATCGCAGCAGAGCGTGTGGCAGCTGGAGGATCAACACCGGGTACGGCGCCGAATCGCCCGTCTGCCACCGCCAAAAACTGCAGTCCTCAGTGTCAATAGTCAGCCTGAGAGATGAGAGCATCCAAAGAAGAGAATCTTGGTTGCAATGTGTATCTTGGCCAGATTTTGAGCTGTTAGCCAGCTCTGACTGGACAAAGCGGGACATCGTCAGAGGCCGCGCTGTGACTTCGCCAGATAAAAGTCGGCCGCTGTGTACAGTACCCGCGCATCGCATCAGAGCTGGCGCTTTTACCTCGCAGCAGCTTCCTTTCAATTTTGCCTGGGTGAACTGCAGGGATTGCCATGACATGCAGTGGGCAGAGGTAGCTGCCTGCAGGCACTGTAGGCTTTAGGAGCAACGCCTGTGGTCCTGCAACGCTTTAGGGATGGGAGTCTGGACTATTTCATTATGTGGCGGCGCTTTGCTGTGCCAAATGGTGAAGATGGAGGAGGGAAGATTTGAAGGGTTTTGGCCAAAAAGGAGTCATCTACAAATTTTTCAACTCTTATCTACCCCAGGAAGCAAGGCACTGGAGCGGGCCACATTTACTACCATGAGGTATGCCCCAGAAACCAACTATCCAATCTCAGGGCTCAGGGCTGGAGCGACGATAGCTCCAGCCCGGGACACTGGCGGCTCCGGCCAAGCATGGCTTGCACCCGGATCTGACTCAAGGCTGCGCCCTCCTCATCATCCTCCCCTCGCCGCACCCAGCAGCCTGTCCCCATGCAGAGGTTGACATCTGAAGTCCTCCTCCTGCAAGCACCAACCCATATGGAAGGGACTCATTGCTTAGACAAATCCCTCCTCCTCCTCCTGCATCACTCGCAGCCGGACGGAAGTTAAGCCACCTGGTGGAGGGAATGAGGTCTGCAGGGCTGGCACCCGCGGAGCAGCACTCCCGTAGTCTTCTGATCCCCAATGTGTCAGCCGATCCTGTTA
>NC_056701.1:85000-87500 GCF_018831695.1 Puntigrus tetrazona
TGAGGCTCGTTAAAGCTCTGTAAAAGAGCATTGGGAGGTTTTGATTATTGGAGACTATAGTATGGCCAGATGAAAAAGCAAAATCGTCTCTTTGCAGTCATTCTACACCATGTTTGGAGAAGAAATGAGACTCATGCCCACCACCCCAAGAAATACTAAGTATCAACAGTTAAGTTCTTGGGGGTGGAAGCATCATGGTTTGTGTTGCTTTCTTTTCAGCAACAGGCATTGCAGACTTGCAATATTGGAGGGCAGCATGAATGGAGAAATGTACCGGGACATCTTGGAGAAAAATTCGCTGCCATTCACTGGTAGAAAGCTGAATGAAAAGAGGGTGGATATTTCAGTGGGAAGATAACACCAAACATACAAATAAGGGGGAATAATGAAGTGGTTTGCAAGAAAGAAAACTGGTTGTTTGAATGGGTTTAGCTAATCATTTGATCGAATCATAGGAAAAATCTAGGTGGAGAGAACTTTAAGATCAAAATTATAAAAGAGGTCTACAAACCTTAAAGACAAAGACTATTTGTGTGGAAGAATGGGTAAGAATTACTCTGAGCAATGAAGACGTAATGGTCTCTGCTACTGCCAAGAGGCGCCTAGAAGCTGTAATCACCAACAAAGCTTCATGCAAGTATTAAATAATGTGTGTCTACTACTTATTCTCAGTTACTTACCTAATTTATTATTGCCTCAACTTATATAATTAAATGCCTGATTTCTTTATGAATTCATTATTTGTTTGTTATTATGATCCAGAAATTTTGTACACAGTTCTAATGAGAAATCCTTTACTACAAAAATGCTGATGTGTCAAATACTTATTTCCGCTGTATAAGCATATACATGCGTAAATGTGTAGTCTAGGTGTGAAATACTGCTTAGTTTAGGCAGCAGGAACGTCTCAGGTTGGCTTAATGTACCATGATCCCTCTAGGAACGTAGACGCCTGCGTCGCAATGCTTTGTAGTCGCGCGTGAGCTTCGCTTCTGGAAACACGCGGTGAAATCTGTCCAATGGAGGATTAACGCCATGGACGGTAGATGACGTCACGACTGGTGAAGTTTATGAAGTCACGCCTGCGATGCCGCACCAGCCTGCAGTGGTTAAGCGCTGCAGTGGGTGGAGGGGAAGGGCAGATCGACGCAGTGCCGCCTGTTCTCAGGAAACCGCGGTTACATCAGACTCGAGACGCCTTCAGGAATCGAAACAGGCCATAACGCTTTGGGAAACGCAGATCAGCTTGAGTAATTCCAAAGGTTCCGCCTGAAGCGGGGTCTCAGACCACCATCAGAATAAGCATAGAGGAGCCAGAGCACACCATGTCAAATTATAGAAAGGGCAAAAGTGGAGGTGCACCCCAGTAGCAATGTTGCAAAATGTCCCCAGGCACATTGCCAAGGTGTAGGCTATGAGCGCTATATCTCCTCTTTTTGCTGAAAGTGGCCTGAGCCTAAGAGGGCAGCCGGAGTGCCGCAGGCTCAGGCCAGGTGGAGGCCCTGACCATCCACCTGCTGAAGCTTGCTTTAATATACACAACTCTGTCTGTCAGCCAAACGGATAAGTAAATTAGTCTGACTCTCTGCAGAGATACACAGTTCTGTGTCACTTACACGCCCAGCACTGCACTGGACGATTTTGCGTGCTGGATCTTAGCTGGTCTGGGAAGGGGGTGAGGAGCAGGAGTGCCCGCAGTACGATCGGCCGGTGTGTAACAGAGGGCACTTTAGTTGTATAACCCACCTGGGTATGTAAAATCCCTTGCTATGCCTGGGGCAAAGTCCACAAGTAGGGGCCACAGAGGTTGGCCTGCAGAGATCTCCCACCTCCAAAAGCGAGGTGATGGCGGTAGAAATGCTGTCTCATCCTATAAGATATGTATGAAACTCCTCTTCGAGGGCCTGGCTGGTGCCTTACACAGAGCCCCAGTAACACCACAACCAAATCCCAGGGGAACCCTTGTCCGCACTGGAGGTCCAGCCTTCAGTACACCGTGGAGGAATCGTAACTAATGGGGTGTCTGCTCCACTGAGGCATACCAATAGGCCATGATATGGGGATATGACTGCACGAGACCTTAGGTGGAGTGGAAGACCTGGTGGAGAAATGTCACTGGAGGAACTCTGCAGCACTGGAACCCACTGGGCAGTTAATCACGGCGTGGCGCCCCATACCAGAAACTATTGTTCCTCCGCCTGGAGAGAGTAGATCCGCCCAGGGGATCTCCACGGAGGAGCGCCTTACTTTCAGGCCGGGCGGGAGGCCCAGGAACTACACTGCCCGGCCAGAACGTGGACTACCAGCAGAGTCTGATTCCGCTCCCGCGACTCTCACAGAACTCCTGGAGCAGGGCAATTGGAGGAAATGCGACAGGCTGGCCGCCTTAGCCACGCCTGTGACATCTATTCTCTGCCTCAACTCTCGCTCCCAGGGTGTCGGCCCCGTGATTGAAATGCCTAGGGATGTAGGCTGCTCCCAGCGAGCAGATTTTGGTCCT
>NC_056701.1:97500-202567 GCF_018831695.1 Puntigrus tetrazona
CGATGTCTTTACGTTGTTTATAGCATTAAAAGTAATGTATATTTCATATTTAAAAATATATTTCATCCATTAGTATGCTGTTTTCTTTACAACAATTAAATTACATGAATGTACAAGCATGCATATATATATTTTTTTTTGTATAAAGATGATTTTCAACTATGTAAGAGAATTATTCAATATACTAATTTTATAGACTATTAATCCATAAACACATTAATGTGTATAATATATTTTCATTTTTTATGTATCCCAAAGTTCATAATAAACAACAAAATAATAAGAAAGCATATTAGTCTCAGTGTCCTCAATATGAGGACATGTATTAAATCAACATTGTTTCTTAACAGAAGGAGAAGGACTACTTATATAAATCAACACTAACAGACTCACCTTGTTACTCGTCCTCTGACTCCAGAGAAAAGGGTTGCCAGGTCTTCAGAGCGGAGTTGCCAGGTCTATGTGACAAAACCAGACCTGATCTGGAATACCTCAAAATTTATGTACCCTAATTTTGAAAACTTACATTTATTTATAAAGTATACTGTGATAGAAATGCACTTTTTAAATTATTGAACCAGCTATTTTTTTCATTATATATCCTGTACACGTCTTACAGAAATGTCCATAAAGTGTCCAGAAAGTGGTGTCAAAAACTTTCAGAGATGACTGAATCTGCAAAAGCATTATTTTCTAGCATTATCACTGTTATTATGCTCAAGATCAGCACAAGTTTAGTTACTTTTCAATATTCTTTTCTTTTCTTCAAGTAAATGATTCAGATGCTGTTTTGTGGAAAGTAAGACTCCATTCACTGCTGCTGCTCTACAACCTTTAAAACTCTTCAAACTCTTCTATGTTTTGCTCTACTTTCTGCAAGTTATTTAATCTGCTCTTTGATTTACTTTCAACCAAAAGTAACCACAAGAAAGTCAAGTTTTTTCTTGAGTGTTTCTGAGACGTGATGCTGCCATCTAATGAAGCGAAGTAGAAATACATCTCCTCTGCTTCTTTCATCACATTGGAAATAGAGAATCAGGCGAAACGCATTGCATTGTGGGATACAGTATATATAGATGAATATAGATCTGTCTATACAGAAGCTGCACACATTACATACTTCAGTAATAGTGAGAGTTAGATTTATTGTCATTTTTTTGGCAGTGCAGAGATAAAGAAAATGCAGTTCTATTAAGAAATAACAACAATAATAATAATTGTTGGACTAAATATTCATAAAATAAATCCTTTGCACAATCTGACATAGCTGCGTTTAAATTGAACTAGAAATTAAGCGCTGGGTGTCCGGTCGGAGGAGAACTGAACCCAACTTTTTTCTCAATTCTGTAAGGGATGGGGTTTTGGTTCTTTCCTGACTTGTTTAGTTTGGACACTTGTCTTATAAAATCTCCTATATCTCTGTTTAATACTGTTCAGTGTTAAAAGCGCTATATAAAAATGATTGATTGATTTGGAGACGCTTCTTCACTGTGAGCTCGAGACTCAAACATCAGTCCACAGATGTTAACATCATAGCGCTCTGATCCTGAAGGACTCCATGTTATCTGGACGGCTGAAGCCGGTTTACAGTTAGAGTTAGTTATAAAAGCTATTACATGAATTTACGGCATTTAAACATCTATATACATACATTGGGACAAATAAAGTTTGAATTGAATTGAATCTACAGCTATTTACAAATCCAAGCCAGCATATGAATAAGGAGACTGAGGTGTTCATCACAGTGAAGAGCTTGTCTCCGTCTGCAGGTTATGTTTGTGTAATCACTGAGTTCGGCTCGGTCTCCTCCGCCGCGTCGCTCCTGTGGTTCTCCTGGGTTTGTTCGTTCAGTAGAGGATTCATCTCGTGTGATTCTGCCGTGATCTGCTTCTGGTCTGATCCAGCGGCTGGAGCTTCATCGCAACCCGCTGCTGGGTTCTGCTTCAGAACGAGACATGATTTAACAAGCGTCTTCATCAACAGTGTTTCTCAGACCTCATATAAGCATCAGCTGACTTTATTTCCCCGGAGACCCCGAGTGCTTCAGAATTCAGCTCAACCCTGTTGAACACTCACCTTCAGTCGAGGCATGCACTGGATCCATTAAGATGTGACACAGAGCTTAGTAATACAGTCATAAACATAACTATGTAAACTGTATGACGAGGTCAATTGGAAAACGCCAATAATTACTTGCCAATTAAGCACCGCATTCATTTAATAATCAATTATTAAAAATATACAAATATCCTATTGTGTTTTGACTGAATGTATTTATTATAGATGTTCGTTATTTGGGGAAAGTTGTTTTTATAGTTCGTACATGTTTAGTGCATTATATAAATTAGATGTTAAATGTTTACAAATGTTAAAGTTCTTAAAGGGACAGTTCACCCAAACTTTTCATGGTCCTGTCATCTGTACTGTATATAAAGAGTAGAATACAGTAGAAATAAAAGGGTAACCAAAGTGGTTTGATGACATCCTACATTCTATGATCTTCTTTGGTTAGAAATCATACAGGTTTATAAAAACAAAGACCAAAGAGCAGTACATTTTCTGTATTAGAGCTCAAAATCATTACTTTACTCTACAGTTCCTTTCTATGTGTCAAAAAATGCTCAATTGAGTTCATTATTAAGAATTCAGTGATATCTTTCGTATTCGTTTCCATCCTGTTTGTTCAGGACAGATGTTCAGGTCTGATGAGGGTTGAAGCTGAACTCTAGTGTAACTACAGTATATTACAGTATTAATCAGACACTAACCTCAGATTCCTGACTCTGTGATCCAGCGCCTCTGCTTGACAAGACTTCACTGATTTCTGTGTTCAACACAAGACCGGTCACACGTACACACATCTTCACTTTATTTAGTACGCTTTATTTAGTACGAAAAGAACAAATCTGATGTAAATGAAGAAGAGTTAGGGAATGTAGTTCAGTGAAATTACAAGAACTGTATTTCAATAAAACTCTAGTGAAACACAAATCCCTTTAAAACAATCCTGGAGTAATGAAATCAGATTAATTTACACATCTCTCTCTCTCTTTGAGGAATCAGTTGAAACCAGAAACATTTAGTTGTGTCCAGACTGATGTGTTTCTGTGTAAATGATGAAGACTTCAGTCACGGAGGAATCATAAAAGGACCAAACACTGAAGAAGATTTATGACACTAACCTGACACGAATCCAGACAGGGTTTGATCCCTGAAGAAGAAAACAGATCCATAAATCAATAAATATATAATGTATAAACACTTTAATTGTGGTAAAGTGGTGCTAAAGCTAATCCAAATACACTTAATAATAATAATAATAATAATAATATTGTTCTTTGAAAAGAAATCAGAAAAGAAATATATAAAATAATAGTTAAAATTTATTTGGAGTAAGTCTTGAGCGATATGAATATATTCATAGATTTAAAATATACTTCGTACATTCATTACTAATCAGGTTCAGACAGATCTGGTTAATAGTTGAGTCCTGGTTTTCACAAAGTCACTATCTTCATAAATGATGTGTTAAAAACTAAATAGTAATAAAATCATTCATTTCCTGAACGTAGCGCATCCTAAAGAAATGAAAATGAATAAGAGTCAAATAAGAGAGGAACTGAGCGTGTAATAAATGTTCAGGTTTTACTCACAGGGTTCAAACACCATTAAAACCAGGAGAATTAAAGTGAAGATGAACTCGGTGGAGAAGACTGAGATCCTCATGTCTCCCGTCAATCCTTCACCATTAACTGAGGAGGAAGACCCACAGAAACCATAAAGAGCTGGTTTTATTAACACTGAGCTCATTAAAAGTAGAGAGTTAGGTTGAGGGTGTTCGGGGAAAGTAGATGTTCTGACTTATATCTGAGTATTTTCAGGTGTTTTAAGGATAATGATGTAGGTTTAAAATTATTAAATTATATTATTTCTCAAGATTAAATATTACAAGAAATGATCCACGCTACAAACCAGAAATAGAGAATAATATATATTATAATATATATAAACTCAGGTTATCCTGGTAGCCTTCAATAAAACCAAGTGTCTAAAACTATTAAACATGATTATTATGTTTCTATATTTTTAATTCACGGTGACAGAAATGAAATGAATATTTTCCAATAAGACATTCTTACTTTTCAATAAAGCCATTTTTTTTCTTTTGAGTCACATTTTGACATTTAATCAGTGAATTAGAAGAAAAAGACATTTGGGCTGTTACCAAGAGAATGAAAATGATTGAATGAACACTGAATCTGCATCTGAAGTGTTTTAGATGGATTTACACTGTTTAATGAATTCAGCTGCGATTACAAACACATGAATAATCTTCTGAGATATCAGGCGTTAAGCGTTAAATATTGATGTTTGAAGTGATTGACATGAAATGAGAAGAATCTGATCTGAGATATGAACAGATTCTAATAGTGTAGAGTGTAAAGGTGTTGATTCACCTGTTTTCAGGATCACTTCAGTCATCAGAGCAACAGAGTTGAGTAAAACTACACCGACTGATCCGACCACATACACCACAGTCACACGGGGAAGAGCTGAAAGATCAAATACAGTTTAATATCTTCATCAGTGGATAGAACAGATGATCTCCACATCTCTCCTGATTCCAGGCCACAAATACCATCAGGATAGACATAACTAAAATAGTATTCTGTAGAAAAATAATGCTTTCATTACTCATGCAGTAATGTTTTCCTCTTTCCTCATTTATTAATTTTAAACGACTCACTAAACATGACATTTCTATTTTATTTTTGTATTATTTTCTTGATTTATTTTTGTTTATTCATTTAAATAATTTGGCTCAGTAAAACATGACATTTATATATTTTTAAAATTATTTTCTTGATTTATTTTTATTCATCCATTTTAAATACCGTGACTCAGTAAAACATGAAATTTATATTTTATTCTTGGTTAATTTTATTGATCTATTTATTTTAAAAAACTTGACTTACTAAACATGACATTTTTGTATTATTTTCTTGATTTATTTTTATTTATTCATGTTAAATAAAATTTATTCACTAAAAATGCCATTTCTCTTTTATTTTTATATTGTTTTTCTGATTTATTTTTATTCTTTTTTTTTTTAAATAACTTGATTTATTGACACATTTAATAATATTTTATTTGTTAATTTTAAATAATTTGACTCACTAAACATGACATTTCAAATTTTTTTAAAACTTATTTTCTTGGTTTATTTTTATTATTTATATTACATTTTAAATGACTCACTGAAACATGAAATTTCCATTTTATTTTGAAATATTTACTTGATTTATTTTTATTTATTAATTTTAAATAACTTGAGTTACTATACATGACATTTCTATTTTATTTTTGTATTTTCTTTATTTATTTTTATTCATCCATTTTAAATAACGTGAGTCAGTAAAACATGAAATTTATATTTTATTCTTTGTTAATTTTATAGATTTATTTAAAAAAACTTGACTTACTAAACATGACATTTTTGTATTATTTTCTTGATTTATGTTTATGAATTTTAAATGACTCACTAAACATTGAATTTCTATTTTATTTTGTATTATTTTTCTTGATTTATTTTTATTTTTATTTATTATTAATGATTTATTTGCATTTATACATTTAAAACTTGACTAAACATGACATTTTTGTATTATTTTATTGATTTATTTTTATTTATTCATGTTAAATAATTTATTCACTAAAACATGCCATTTATTTTTATATTATTTTTCCTGGTTTGCTTGATTTATTTTTATTCATTATGTTAAATAAAATGTATCATAAATAAACTCGTCTGCCTATTTTAAACTGTTTTAAATCAATCTTAATTTTTTTTTTGCTTTAAATTCAATTTATCTTAAATCAGTGTTTTTTATTTTATTTTAATTTATTTTATTGTTATTTAAATCTTGTAATTATTTTATTTCCTCTTTTGTAAAGCGCTTTGAATTACCATTATGTATGAAATGTGCTATATAAATAAACTTGCCTTGCCATTTATTTTTATATTGTTTGATTTATGTTTATTCCTTTTTAAATAACTTGATTTATTGACACATTTAATAATATTTTATTTGTTAATTTTAAATAATTTGACTCACTAAACATGACATTTCAAATTTTTAACTTAGTTTCTTGGTTTATTTTATTATTTATATTTTTATTCATTTTAAATGACTCGCTGAAACATGAAATTTCCATTTTATTTTGTATTATTTACTTTATTTTTATTTATTAATTTTAAATGACTCACTAAACATGACATTTCTATTTTATTTTTGTATTTTCTTTATTTTTATTCATCCATTTTTTTTAATTTTAAATAATGACTCAGTAAAACATGACATTTATATTTTATTCTTTGTTAATTTTATAGATTTATTTAAAAAACTTGACTTACTAAACATGACATTTTTGTATTATTTTCTTGATTTATTTTTATTCATTCATGTTAAATAAAATTTATTCACTAAAACATGCCATTTCTATTTAATTTTTATATTGTGTTTCTGATTTATGTTTATTCATTTTTTTAAAAAACTTTATTTTTATTTAATAATATTTTATTTGTTCATTTTAAATAATTTGACTCACTAAACATGACATTTCAAATTTTTAAACTTAGTTTCTTGGTTTATTTTTATTTATTCATTTTAAATAACTTGACTCACTAAACATATATTTTTTATTTTATATTTTCATATTCCATTTTATTTATGTATTCTTTTCATTTATTATTATTGATTTATTTTAAATAACTTGACTCATTAACACATGAACTCTGTTGTGTTTTTGTTTGTTTTTATTCATAAATCAGTCTTGAGTTTGTAACATGTTCACTCTATTTCATTTCATTTCTATTGTCATTTCTATTGTACCTGTTTTCTTTGAGACTTAATCTCAGCAGGTCTATGTTATAAGATGTTTTGTTGGTTATGATTTCTTCATCATTTGTCTCTTTGGATAAAAGTCTGTTAAAGACTGAATGTAAATGTAAATGAATTAAAAGTCTGTTTCTGTATGTTTATAATATACTGAGAAGAGAAAAGAAAGTTATTAAAGACAAAATAAAAGACTTTGTTTATAGTGAGGGACATTTCTATTAAACAGTGTAGAGTTTAGTTTTACTGTTAAAGTTAAGAGTTTCTTTGAGTTCAGACGAGAGAGAAGAGAATAAACTAGATCTAGAGTCAGGAGATGATTAATACTGTACCGAATGATGAATAAAATGAGCGCCTGAAGTTGACCAGGGTCCAGAGAAACTGAAGAAACACAAGCATGCAGCTCCATCCAACAACATCTGAACACAACAAACACATCATCATCATCATCCTCATCATCCTCATCCTCATCATCATCACCTTCATCATCATCATCCTCACAGTAAGGTGTTCATTAACTCAGTTTTTTCTCATCACTGTAAGATATCGTGATATGTTCTAGTTATATATAAAGTGATATGTTCTAGTACCGTTCTGGTTCTCCAGAGCTGTGATGTAGAAGTAGATGAGTAGAGCATTGATCAGGATCATGAGAGTTAAATACACGGATCTCCTGACCGCAGGTGAACCTGAAGCACATTAACATCATTAAACCTAGAAATGATCTCAGAGATGAGGAGCTGGTTATTGAAGGAGTGTGTTTGTGTCAGGGATCATCACACACTCACAGCCCATCTTTTGACCACAGACAACGTCCCAGTTGTATCTGCTGACCGTGAGAAACACTGGTAAAACTGCCACGATCAAGAAACCTGGAGACAGAAGATAAGAGTCACTGACAGACATCTATTCATCTCATTTACTTTATTATATCCTTCACTCGTCTCTTTTCACTTCATCTGAGAGATGGACGTTCTTCATGTTTATTAGGTTTTAATCTTCAGGGTGAATATATATTTAAAAAAAGACAAAAGCTTATGAAAGGCTAAAAAACTAAAGTAAGTATCTGATAAACGTGGACTCACCTCCTCTGGATCCAAAGCTGAAGAACAGGAGGATGAATTGTAGAGAAGGAAGGACATCGAAGCTGATTACAGCCAGAACATTGAATATAGTCCAGATCCGTTCACTTACTTTACCAAACAATCTCAAAAACACTGTATGAGAAAACAGTTCATGAATCAATACAAATGTTTGATCTGATTTTTAATGTCTTAATATTCAAGTAAAAACAAGTCCAGAAATAATTCATATTTTAGTTTGAACAGATAAAGTTTCATTGATAAAGAAGAAGATGAAGCTGATGATCTGATAGACTCTATATTAATCTCAGTATTATTATTGAGATATTTAGTTTTATTATATATTTTATTATTATGCTTGGTATTTAGTTATTATCACTCTGGTTTCTTCTATAATAAATGAGAGTTTATTCAGGAGACTCTCATAAAGTTATATCTGAAGCAGATCTTCATAAAAATAACTGATTTCTCAGCTGATCATAAACCATGTGAAAGAAACAATATACAGACATTATTCATCTTTCTGATGTCTCTGTTGATTCAATGATTAATATTCAGTTGAAAAATACTGTAATAAAAACTAGTAATAAATATTAATTAATCCTCTGTAATTATACAGTTAACAATATAGTTAACTATACAGTAGTTATTAAAATGTAGTTTTTATTTTCTTTTTTTATTTTAGTCCAGTACAGAAACTTTCTTTAAGTGGAAACATTTTTTTATTTATTCTAATGTTATTACAATCACAATATAATTATCAGGAACAGAAAATAATGAAATAATTAAGGTTTTTACAAACATTAAAATGTTAAATGTTTTCTGCTGTTCTACATTGTTTAGTATTTTCTTTTTTAATCTGTGACTGAATGAACTTTACTTGAGTATATTTATTAATTTATTCTTAATTTCCATGTTAATCCATGTTTGAGTCAAATTTACTAGGAGTTCCCAAACAACCTTAAGATAAAATATAGACTTAAATCTATTAATAATTATCTTTAAACTCTCACTTTGAAAGTTTTTGTACATTTACTAGTATTTTCTGAATGAAAGTAAACCCTGCTCTGAACTCATCTGTGATTTCATTCCCTTTCTTTTACAACATTATTCTGTCAACAATCAGAAACTATATATATATTGAAAGCTAAAATACTGGAGATTGATTTTGATTCAGGGCAGTGAGCAATAAATACACGATTAATAAGATTGATCTGATTCTCGAGGAGTTTTGTAATGTTTCGTCTGATCCTTCAGACTCATGAAATCTGATCTTTTCTTTTGAAAACGCTTCAATTAAATCAGGTCTGATGGTATGTTTTTTATATTTTGTGCCTTTAACAAACACGGTTACTCTGGTGAAACATGATTCTTCACACAATCATTGACTCTTGATGGAGAGAAATACTTACAGAAAATAATAAAGAAGAGGTTGAACAGAAGAACAAGCACAAAGAAGACTATGATCACGACTCCTTCAAATCCAGAGTAGTTCAGACTTTTGTCCAAAGCAGATTTAAAGAGAACTGGAGGAGAGGAAGAGATAAAAAACAAGAATAAGTCTCTGAAGGTCGGCTCAGCTGGTGACCTCTGACCCTCACATGACCCCTCTGACCCCAGACATGCTGAGATGTAGAAGTGGATTCATTCTCTCTGTAACACGTCTATGTCTCGTGAAAACATTAGTGCAGTAGTTCAGTTATATATTTTATTAAACTCACAGATTCAGAACTGAACATGTGTATGATATCTGACAACAAACATCAGCAACACTAAACACTTCAACTATTCATGTCACGCTCACTTTTTAAGATCTCCTGCATAATGAGAATATTACATGATTTAAACGTGATTACTGATCAGATGTTAGTGTGCGTTTTAATGTGTTTATGATCATGATTGTTGATTTACATTTGGATTATTTACCTGAATAAAAAACAGCTGAGAAAAACACATATTCCGCCTCATAACTGAAATTTTGGATAAATGATTTAATGTTGCCTATAAAAGAAAGAAATGATAATAATTACACCCACAATATCATTTACAACACAGACACATGAAACACAACGACAATAAAAGACTGAATCCTTTTTAATGTTTAATTCATCCAGGGACTGACACATTAGCTCTTCTGGGTATTATAATTCATATTTCCTCTAATAAACTGTTAATAATCACCTGGGAAGTCATGAACATACGGAGCCGTCCAGAGCAGCGTGAGAGGTCTCAGAAAATAAAGAGAACAACAAGAGACGGACTCAAACAGAGATCCTGAAACAAACAGCAGATGATCATCATCACTGTATTAATACACAACTATAATGATTGATCATTAATCACTGACCTTCAGAAACAGCCCAGAAAACAAACGCCAGAAACATCAGGACATTTGGACAGAAGACCAGAAACATCTGAAGACGGAAGACTGGTTCTGGAGAGAAAACACAATCTCTGTTCAGTTATGAGGAAAAGTCATTTCAATTACATAATTATTATTCAGTCATTTTCAGTCAGTCAGGTTTATTTGAACACACATTTCTCTTCTTTTTGACAATTACATTTTCAATTACAAGTTAATGAATCGATCTCAAAATTGTGTTGAAAATGGAGTAAAAATAAATATGATGAATAACTAAACGTCTGATTCAGAATAGAAGAGGGGGTATTTTTCTTATCTCTTGACCTACCAAGTAGTTTCAGTACCAACTTTGTATTGGTTGAAAACTGCCTGTTATTTTGAATTATTTATTTCTGAGCGTCGAAAACCATGAAAGTGAACTGTACATGTGTACTGTCCCTCATCTTCAGCTCTCAGATCATCCAGACGGAGAGAGAAGTTTCCATCTTTAAGGTGCTCAGTGAAGAAATGAGCTCTGTCCTGATAATCTTCATGTTGTTCCTCTGCTTGACTCGCACCATCTTTATACAGATGAACCAGATCCTCTCTTCTTTTCCACTCCACCTTCAGGCCCTCCATACTATAGGGTCTATCATTATAACAGGGCAACACCACATAACAGTTGTCTGAACGTGACCCGTACCTGACTGTTCTTAACCGTTCTGCCTGATAGTGAAAAAGCAGCTAATAATACGTCACAGAAGTTGTGATTAAGAAATCAGTCTTATCTGCTCATACACTCGCTGTGTGATGCAAATAAATCTAGTCACAGGAAAATAATCATGATTGATTGATGTTTTATAACTTGTCTTCTTTCATATCAGCATTGTATTTGTCAAAACATGAATAATTAATGATTAGTCAAATAGATTAAACTCAGCCTCTAATCACACTAACAAACTTCTAACTTCTTGAAAATCAGAACAAAATCCCTTTAGTAGTACCTTTAGTAGATGATCTGCAGTAGATGAGGCAGACGAGCAGAAGAGCAGACCCAGACGCAGAAACACAGAGAATCAACACCAGTATGTGTAAAGCTGAGAAACCTGAGACACACACAGTTATTGGACAATTATTATATAGTTTCTTGCAAACATTGCATAAATTTTGTCCTGAAATGTACACATGTACACACACACACACACACACACACAAACACACACTTGTAACCTAAAACAGGATATATAAAACAATATATATTAAATACACAACCTAAACCTAAAACCACTGTCATTGCCTTATTTTTGACAAATTTCCTGTGTTTCTTTCTCTCAGCTAATTAGGTTTATTAGTCCCAGCTCTGTCTAGTTAGCTTCCCTATTTAGGGGTTCTGGTTCCTCTGTCTTCTTTGTTGGGGACACTTAACTTCTAGTGATTATCATTGAATTGATTCCAGAGACCGTCTCTTCATTTAATAACAAACTGTTCTCTCTCTTCATTATACATCCCTGTCATTGTATTCTTCTACTTTATTCTGTTCAGTGCTTTGATATAACCTGTGTTGATAAAAGAACTATAGAAATAAAAATGATTGATTGATTGATTGAATATATAAAACTGACTGCCACAAATAGATTTTGTAAAAGATAAGACACTTTGTTGAATACACATGAGCACTACACATTTTAAAATCAAAGCCTGCTCCAGGTGTCTTTATGTCACTGTATTTCTGAAGAAATACAATTCATTTTCATTTTATCTTAAATGTAATGTCTGATAAAAAAGCATTTATAAGCGGAGCGCTGCTTTATGTGCACCATTAGGTCTCCAACACTGCCTCCCGCTGACAGAGGATATATTTGCATACATACATACATACATATACATACACATATACATACACACACATATATATACATACACACACATATATATATATATATATATATATATATATATATATATATATATATATATATATATATATATATATATATATATATATATATGCCGCTAAAGTCCAACTCTGGGATTCTACAATTGACAGTCCTTTTGTAAGTATTTTTATATGAAAATTATGATTATATATTTAAATAATATATAAATAAAATATAATTAATATACTGCCTCGTGTTAAGTTGTACATACATTAAGTTATGTGACAACTTTTCAAATATACTATAAATACCGTTAAAAATAGGACAAAAAATATGTTCTGGATGTAACGAGAATTCAGAAACGTTCAGATAGATCTGCGAACTCTTCATTAAGAATGGTCTTACAGACAGAAAGTCAACAACAACGTCAGGGATGAATGAGACAGAGGTTGGGAAAGACGGCAAGCATCAAACTCAAAGAGAATCAGTAGAAGGGTATTAACACTCAGAATTGTCAGCCATGGCAAGGATAAGATTCAGTAAGATTTCAGTGAGGGTCGGAGACCAGGTTAAATAGTCGGTCTAAAAAGGTGCACCTGGGCAGGTAATCAGAGATGAGGGCATTATGGGAAATGTAGTTCTGACAGGTAGTACTCAGGGAAAACGCCCTCCGGTGGCTGTCGGAGAAACACAGAGGCGGGGTTCATGACGAGGGAGGTGAAGACTAGTTAGGCTGAGAGCGAGGTTACCCACAGCTCCTGAATCCACCAAGACATTGACTGGGAATGAGGGTTATGATATTGTAGGTTAGTGTGAATGAGGAATATGAGAGACAGAGGATAGAAAGACCCTCACCGGCTAGTTGGTGCGACGATTGGGACAGGAATGGAGTTCATGAGTTGAAGATCCACAGTAGAGACATAGACCCCCCATGCAATTGTTCTTCACTGGTGAGATAGCTGTCCGTTATCAAGGGTCCAGGACTGATGGTGCAGAGGCATTTCAGAGGAGCAGGCTGAGAGAAGGCGACATTGCGCGTTTCAGAGGAACACTTCTAACCCCAACAATCATCATAGATAGCTGGAGAAAGGATTGAGTCTTTAGAGGAACACCGAGGGAGGTCTGCCCAACCGCTACAAATCTCAAGGTGCGAAAGCATAAGACATTCATGAACAGGAAGATCTGCCTGCGGAGTCGAGGTTCATTGAGGACTAGCGCTGGTTAAGGACTGGCCGAAAAAAAAAGTGCTCTAGGAAACTTTCTAGTGAGTTTAGATGTGGACTGTTTGCATTCCAAAGAGCCTCCGCCCATTGAAGTGCTCTTCTGGTTAGCAGAGAGATAACGAAAGGTATTTTACCCCGTTCTGTGGAGAAAAGGTGTGGATGCATCTCTAGGTAAAGGGAACACTGAAGTAAAAGCCTGCACATGAGATAGAATCTCCGGCGAACGCAGTGGGTCGGGCAACCGGACTAGATGATGACCAGAAGTTGGGGTATGTAACCTCGTGATCAGTGAAAGCGTGTTTTATAGGGAGGCAGGTGAGTGGCTACAGGTGCAGGTGATTGGGATCGTGACCAGGTGATGGGTTCGGTGGATGAGGGAAGTGATGATGTGACATACTTATTATATTTGGCTTGATTGAATTTTATGAAAATTAGTTTAACTACAAGTCAGTTTATTTAACCACTTTCACAGGTTTTATCTAGAAGTATTTGCTGGTTTCCTATTATGGCCTTCATCTCTGATTCATAAGAAATGGCTAATATTACAAAAGTATAATGTTACATGATTGATAATTTACCCACAGTAAATTCAAATTTACTGCTTCTGTATCTTAGGCTAAAATTATTATATATTAGGTTAAGATTGGCATTCAATCATGCTGCCTGCCTAAAGTTTTTCTAGGCTTGATTGCATTTATGCTTTGTTAAAAAAAGCTTGATTGAGAAACAGAGGTTGGTTTTAAACTTGTGAATCTATTAGAATTGTTACAGGACAGAATCGTGATTCATATATGATTAGATTATGCACCCCTAGTTTTCTTCCTCTTCTTCATCACGTATGCCTTGGGGCCAGGTTTTGAATTTTTAGCATCAGAACTTCGCAGATATCGTTTATGCCCAAAAAGCAACATTAAATTAAAAAAAAGTAAAATCACAATCAATCACCCCTTTTAAAATATTTACTGTAATTTAAATCGGCTGACACAAATACATTAAGTGGTTTAAAAGAATCGCTGTCTTTTGGACTAGTCTGGAAAAAAACAAAAAACTAAAAAGTCCAAAATCTCAAACTTGACAGGTGCATGAAAAAAGACTGTTTTGGTTTATTTATTATTATTTATTGTGTATTTTTGTTAATTATTTTCCATGAAAAAACATTTATTGAAAAATCTAAATTACTTTGCTGCAGAAATGAACTATGTATACAAGACATAAAAAATAGCTATTTTTAAAAAGAATTTACTCACCCAGTCTCTCCAGTTCTACAGTAGTATCCCCTGAAAGTTCTCCAGCTAACACCTCACACATATAAACTCCTTTATCTTCAGTTCTGACGCTCTTCAGTCTGAGAGAAGTTTAATTTGGAGATTTCATCACTGAAGAACTCAACCCTGTCTCTGTATCGCTCGTTTGATGCCTCTGGTAAAGCCGTATGCTCTTGGTAGAGCAGAACCATAATATCTTCATCTGTTTTCCTCCATGAAACCTCTTCAATGTCTTGAAGTGTGATGTTAGAGTCAACAAAGCAGTTCAGAGTGACGTCTTCACCCACAGACACTGATACAGAGCGACTCGATCCTGACACTCTCAAGCGCTCTGAAACACAAACAGTGTAAACCTTCACTAAGTACTTTCTGTGAAACCATAGAAAACTACGTAAAGAAATGTGATCATTACTCACCAACATCAACCTTTATTTCAACCATAGTTTCTCCAGACTCCCGCTGACCGTGAACTGTACATGTGTACTGTCCCTCATCTTCAGATCTCAGATCATCCAGACGGAGAGAGAAGTTTCCATGTTGAATCTGATCAGTGAAGAAATGAGCTCTGTCCTGATAATCCTGCTGCTGGGCTTCTGCTCGACTCTCTCCGTCCTGATACAGATGAACTAAAGTCTCTGAGTGTGTTCTCTTCCACTCCACCTCCAGATCCTTTATTGGTAAAGATTCATCAACAGAACAGAGAAGAACCACTGAAGATCCCAGAGGAGCAACCACAGGACCAGACGGACCTTTTACAATCAAACCTGAGAAACAGAAATGAGATAAAGCTTGTTTATAGTTTATAGCATTGATGCTGACATGAACAAGTATTTCTATAAAGTAGGTGCATTAAAGGGAGTAGATATGACATTTGTTTTGCAATAATTCAACTGTGAAAAGAGAGGCAAGAAACTCATGTTATGTCTAGATTTTCCTTGTGTGTGTGTGTGTGTGTGTGTGTGTGTGTGTGTGTGTGTGTGTGTGTGTGTGTGTGTGTGTGTGTGAGACGAAGAGAGAGAGAGACAGAGAGAGTGACGTTACTACTCGTTCATCTCATCCACCACCTCAAACATTATTCTCTTAGATGTAAAACATATATAGAACACATATCAATAACAGAAGACTTTTAAATCAAGTTCTGCTTTTTGCTTTTGTACTTCACCAGCAAACTGTGTTTATGAATCATTGACAGAGATTCTTTCACTTTCATTATCATAGAAAAAAACAGGCCTTAGATCAAATCAGGGAACCAGGAAATATAACCCAATAAAAAAAGTAGGACACAGACTAACGTGCCTCAACATGACAATATCTGACGATATCAAACCATTTTGATCTAAACATTCTTGTGCTTGAGCTGATTCTTTGTCTTGCAGCTCTGCTTAAACTTGTGTTTATATTTACTGGTACTTTACTGTGTGGTTCTGTTGAACTCAAGTTAATCCCAATAAATCACTGCTGATTAAGCTGGAAAACATAACTATGAAAAGATTTGACATTTCACATCATTGACATTTCACATCACACCTGAGTTTCTTTGTTGTAGTGAAGAGATTTAGTTGTGGAAGCTGTTCTGTGCCAATCAAAACCGTTTTATACAGCGCTGTAAATATACGTCTGTTTACTGAGACATAAACAGGTAAAACAAGGAAACAGAAATCCTTACCTTCGGCGATCATCAGCAGTCCTGTCAATAAAACACAGCGTGCTCGGTGCATCATCAAATGTTAAATTAAACCAAACGATTATGTCCTTTTAGCTATAAATTAACACACAAATAGATATTTCCATGACGGACGCTCATGTTTGTGAAATGGCGGCAGATCAAATTTACTTTCACTTTTCAAATGGTGCCTCGAATCACGTGATCAGAAAGTCTAAAGCTGGAATACACTACTCGATTTTACATTGGCTTCATCCAAATCGCATACTTCCAGACTGCTTAGTAGGCAGAAAAGCAGTAGGTGAGGGAAATGTGTGCATGATATCCACAATATCCACAAATATCCTCCCGATGTTTGTCTACTCTGCCACCCCTGCTGAAAAAACCCCCAGCTAAGACCAGCCTAGACAGGTTGGCTGGTCTTATCTGATTTAAGCTGGAAGTTGCTGGTTTAAGAGTAGGAAATAAACTCTGCTGCCCTTTATAAGCTTTATTGAGACACAAACAGAGATGCACCTGAAGTTTTGCATTAACTACATTGACAGCAGTAATTAATTCAAGTTCACCCAAAACACACCATAAAGTGATTTTGCTCAAGTATATATTCTGCTGGTTTATACAATATTTGCCAATAAAGCCCGACTTTTAGAAGTCTCAAAAGCATCAACAAATATTTAAATCTCAGTATTTGACTGAACATTGATATGTTTTCACCTTGCCTGAATTCGTCTAGTAGTGTGTAGTCATAGCTGTGGCATATGAACAGCAAATTACTAAAAATATAATTATCTATTAGTTATTGATCATTATTATTGTTGAAGTGTTGGGCTAGCAATGTATTTGTTAGTAGTAATACTCAGAGGTGCATCTTTTTTTTCAGTAATTCATCTTAAATTGCAAAACCTGTGTATTAAATAATCTCAGTGCACACAGACTGAAGTAGTTTAAGTCTTTGGTTCTTTTAATTGTAATGATTTTGGCTCACATCTCAAAAATTAGAATACTTCGTAAGACCAATAATTTAAAAAATATATATAAAATTTATGATTTTCTGTTATTGATATCTTGTCTAAACCAACAAAACGTCTGCAGATCACTAGACTTAAACAGAAAAATTATTTAGCCTTTTTTTCCATGAACACCTCTCTTGTGAAATCGATCAATAAACAGTAAATACATAATAATTCATTCTTTAGATTTTTGACCGTGTTGGAAACTTTTTTGTAGCTTCTTTTTAAGAAGAGACCAGGAGATTCTTGGTAAAGCAGGAGTTCGTTTTTTTATTTCGTTGCTGTAGTCATCTGCAAGAAGTCTTCAAGAAATCTTTAAGAAATTCGTCAAGCAATCTCCAAGAAAATCTTCAAGAAATCTCCAAGAAACAAATCTAACTGAAACATGTTAGGTTGAAGTTTATATGTTTCAAAGGGGGAGGGGTACACAGAGGTGGAGACCAGTAAAACAAAAGTATGCAAATGCGGTCAGGAACTTAGCCCAGAACAGGAACTTTCCTGATCCTTGATCTATTTAGCATCTAAGTGTCATTCAAATGCATAGGTGTTGTAGAGAGTAAAACAAAAGGCACAGTTGTACCTCAGGATTAGCATTCACACTTGACCTACCAGATGTTCAAGAACTGAAAGACAAAAGATAACTGTCTCGGGGCTTATCACAATACACATTCAGCATATACTGTTATATTGGAATCTGTGTTTAACCTTTTATAAATTTGTAATACAACAACCGTGAAACCAATATATCCTTTAAATGAACAGCCGTCTGAGGGGAAAATGAAGGAAATTGTTGATATATTTTGGAATATGATTTTATTTACTGTAAGAGTTTTGTTAACAGGACTGAGAAAAATGCACCTGTTTTCTTTGACCATATAAAAAATAAAAAAGTCGTCTGAGATCGGCCAGTACAGATTCTGAAGTCTAATATGTGTATTACTAGAATGAGTCTTTAAAAAAAGATTTTACACATATATACAAAATATAAATTTACAGCTATTTCCAAAAAACACGTCAGTGGATCAGTGCAGATCTGATGGACATATTTTAGTTTGTTAGGTGCTGCTCACAATCCATCCGTTGACTGAAAGCAGCTTTAACGTGTTCAGGATCACTCTGTAATACTTTCTTTATCATGTTTGAGACAGCGCTGTATCTACAGTCTTCAGAGAAATCCTCTCTTCTTCTGAGTTCTGGTTCTTCTGGGATCTTTTGACTCGTCTCGGTCTCGCTTTCTTCTGCAGGACAAGACACGTCATGTAAACATAATCCATGAGACATCACAGTTAACTATCTGAGGTAAAGTTTAATCAGTGTGTTTTATGAAGGACCTGACCTGACAAGACTTCAGACAGTCTGTGATCTCTGTGAGGTCAGAACGGAGAGAAACACATCAGTCAAGTGTTTGAATCAGATTGAATCTCAATATATCTGTTGTGTTGTGTGTCCGCGGCGGAGGAGGCTTTCGTTTGATCGCTTTGATGATTTTTTATTTGTTTTATTGTTTAAATTGATCCATATCTTCTTCTTCTACAAAATCACACCTGAATCTCTGCGAATCATTTAACGGTGATTCAGAGTCAATCTCAGCAGATTTCAGATTTCATTATCAATATATCGGTATTTTTAATAACGGTGGTATGATTTTTAAAGCCATTTCTGATCTTTTGATACACATTACCAGCAGAAATGACAGGCCTACACTACACAGAGAGTACAGTAAGTTCTGTGGATGTAATCTGTGTGTACGTTGAAGGTTTTACAGTAAGTTTCTGATTTAACGTCTCAATTTTAAATCCAGGGCTGGACAAACAGGAATAGTCCTCTCTCCATGTTTTGTTGTTTTTCCTGTTTTTTTGCAGCACTTTTCATACTCTTTATCCTGGCTAAAGCACATTTGTTTCATCTATAAGAACAATCGGCCAAAAATCCTGGCAGAGATTTCTTTAAAAATAAAAACATTTATTTAAAAAATCTCTTCTTCTTGAGAAGCCTTCATTTATTTGATCCAAAATACAGCAAAAGCAGTAATACTGTAAAACGTGTTTTCTATTTAAATTAATCAGTTGTTATTTGGTTATTGTTAAAATGCTATTTACTTTTTTGATGAGTTTTCAGGATCATTACTAAAGATTGCATCAACGATGCTGAAAATTCAGATTCGATCACAGCAATAAATTCTATTTTAGAGATAAAATAAAAATAAAAAACATTAAAACCTTACAGTCCAAAAGCTTTTAACTGGTAGTGTGTGTTTTAAAAGGAGTCTGAGGTGGGTGTTCTGGGCAGTTTATATTGTATTGACATAAATTCAGAAATATATCATGATATAAATGTTGTTATTAAACACTCGCTTTTAAACACAGCTTCACACACACACACACACACACACTGAATCACTGATATAATGAAACGACTGAAGAAGGGTGAGACAAGAAAAGCTGAAGCTGATCTAAAGGTTTGTAACAGAATCCATTCAGGTTTATACTCACTGGATCCTAAGAACGCAGAAATCATCAGAGATACAGCAAATAAACACTCAGACAGAAACACAATGAATCTGAGATCAGCCATCACACGGCCTCCAGACGCTGAAAAACACAGAAAGATGAAGAATCAGATTTTATTGTAGAGTAACATCAGCTCACATTCATTTAATACCATCAACTTTATGAAAAAGTGTTCTTCAGATGTTGTGTATTCACCTGATTTCAGGATCATTTCTGTTATTAATGCAGAGTTCAGTAAAACTACAACAACTGATCCAAACACATACACAGCAACATAACGCTGAAAACCTGAAACGACATTCATACAATCACCTTCAGATAAATACATCATCAGCGCTTATTATATCAATAAAACAATGCTTTACGTCACTGTTTTATTAGTAGAAGAATTCTCACGCTTTATATTGCTTCACTTTTATCTTAAAAATGTTTCAGTGCTCATCATAAATTAGTCAGTTTAAAACGTTTTTTTAATACAGGCATTATATTTAACATAGAAACAATAATTCACATTTGACAATATTTACTGAATACTATTTTGAAAGTCTTCTTGACAAACTGACAAACTCAGGTCAAAGACTTTAGCTTCAGTATTTAGCTGCTGTTTAATGAGAGAATATATTCATCTCAGAACGTTTTTATTGCTTTATTTTTTATCTTAAGAGATTAGACTTGATTTAGAGTTTAGACCTGTTTTATCAAATACAGGCTATATTTAACACACAAAAAAGTAACTGTACTTGACTTATAATACTATTCTGAAAGCCTTCTTTAAAAAACACAGCAGTCCTACATCTGTTTTCTTAAACTTATTTGAATTATGAAGATTTCAGTTCAGAGTTCATAGGTATTTTTCTACAGTAAGGTTTATCAGTGATTTAAATTTTAATGTTATCATGTTTAAATGCTAATGACTGTATTGATTAGATTAATGACTTTGTCTGACAGAATCAAAAACAGAGAAGATGATCCATACTGTACCTTGAGACAATCTGAGAAAACCATAAATATAATCTGTGAAGAACATGAGCGTCCAGCGAACCTGCAGAAACATCACAACACAGCCCCATCCAATCGCATCTGAAACACAAGAGTCAGCTCTTCTGTCCTCAGACAAGATCAGTGTCGCTCTTTATTATAAACATCACCTGTTTGATAGTCCAGAGTGAATATGTAAAGAACGATCATCACTGCATTAGTCACCAATATGAAGATGATCATCCTGTCTTCACAACTGAAAGTGAAACTGAAAGAGATGATGAGAGAAAGAGACACGTCTGGTCAGGAATAAAGACACAGAGGCGCATCTGAACACAGATCACTGAACAATCAACTAAACCAGAAAACACTGACTGTGTTTGATTTAAAAAAACACTGAAGACAGAAGCAGGAGACTAGATAAAAAACTAACAAGAGGGCAGAGCTAATAAATAACCATGACAACAAACCAAAGGTAACCAGAGAAACAAACAAAATACAGAAAACAACTGAACAAAGAAACAACAGGAACAAAAACAGATGAATGATTATTGATGGAAAACCTGATCATCAGTGATGGTGAACTTACTCAAAAACGTATACAGGTTATAAATATAACCATTGTTCCTTGAGGAAAAGAGAATTGCGTTCGGAGATGTTTTGGGAGCAGCCTTCTGTGTGACCACGATCTGAATCTGCTGTAGAATCCGTCCATTGGAAGGAGGCGATGTAAGGGCAGGTGGCGTCAGCAACCAGGAAAGTATAAAGGCATGTGCGGCAAAGCCGGCGTCAGCTTCATAGTCATGATGACCTGCGCTGACAGGGATGCCAGAAGTATGGCAGAGATGCAGTTCTTGTTCCTCAAAGAACCATGGTTACATTCATAACCTGTATCGTTCCTTTCCAGGGACTCAAACTGCGTCCAGAGACACTTTGTGAAAGAGATGCCCACGCTGCCAGAGTTCCAAATCCTGCCCTGTGTCTATGTCTCGACATACATGACTAGGGCAAGAGGACTGATAACCCTGAGGTCATACCAATGTAGAGGGGTGGACCAAACCGCAGCGATGCAGATGTCCAAAACTGGGACATCTGCCAAATAGGCCTTAGAGGCCGCCATACCCCTTGTCGAGTGAGTCCTGGCTCCCATCGGCGAGGGAGACCAGAGGACTCATAAGAAGTCATGATTGACTTGACAATCCACCGACTGATGGTCAACCTAGAAGCAGGCTGACCTCTCCTAGGTGGACCAACGCGCATCTGAGCAATTGGTTCAACCTTCTCCACAAGGCTGCTTTGTGAACGTTACATGTCCAGTGCTCACACTGGACACACACAGTTCAGCTTTGGTTAGGCTCCCAAAGGGGAGGAGGATGAAATGCCAGCAGTACGATTGGCCGTGGAGCAGTGGTAGTAGGGACCTTCACTGTGTAACCCACTCGAGGGTACAGAAAAGCCGATAGTCTGGGCACAAAGTCAAGATAAGAAGGGGCAACTGAAAGGGCCTCAAGGTCTCCTACTCTCTTTAGAGAAGTGATCGCCAATAAGAATGTAGTCTTAATAATCAGATAACGATCAGAAATCTCTTCTATGGGCTCGAAAGGGGTCTGCACAGGTCCCACATAGGAACACAATATCGTAAAGGGCGGTCTCAACCAGAAATATTAATTCATGCGTTTATGACCTCAAAGGTTAGATTATTGCAATGCTTTATTGGGTGGTTGTTCTGCAGCTTAATAAACAAACTTCAGCTAGTCCAAAACGCAGCAGCCAGAGTCCTTACTAGAACTAGGAAGTATGATCATATTAGCCCGGTTCTGTCAACACTGCACTGGCTCCTATCAAACATCGAATAGATTTTAAAATCTTATTAATTACCTATAAAGCCCTGAATGGTTTAGCTCCTCAATACTTGAGCGAGCTCTTATCACATTATAGTCCTGCACGTCCACTACGTTCTCAAAACTCTGGCCATTTGATAATACCTAGAATATCAAAATCAAGCTGCTGGGCGGCAGATCCTTTTCCTATCTAGCACCTAAACTCTGGAACAATCTCCCTAACTCTGTTAGAGGAAGCAGACACACTCTGCCAGTTTAAATCTAGATTAAAGACACATCTTTTAACTTAGCCTACACATAACACACCAACACACTTTTATTATTCAAATCCGTTAAAGGATTTTTAGGCTGCATTACTTAGATTTGCTGGAACAGGGAACACTACTCCTACAATACGATGTACTTGTGACATCGTAAAAGAATGGCATCTACGCTAATATTAGTCCTGTCTCTTTCTCAATCTGTTTTCACAGTTTGTATCCAGACTAGATGGTGGATCAGCACCCAGAGATTATGTTCATCAGAGACCAGAACACCTAGATGAACCCGTGGACCAATCACCCAGATCCTGATGCACACACACACACACACACACACACACTAAGTCATTTACACTACCTGACACAGCTGCGTTTAAAATTGAACTGGAAGTTAAGTGCTGGGCGTCCGGTCAGAGGAGAACTGACCCCAACTGAGTCTGGTTTCTCCCAAGGTTTGTTTGTTTTTTTGTTTTTTTCTCCATTCTGTATGCATGGGGTTTTGTTTCCTTGCCGCTGTCGCCTCTGGCTTGCTTGGTTGGGGACACTTAACTTTTAGTGACTATCGTTGAATTGACTACAGAGACCGTCTCTGCATTTAATAAGAAATTGGTCACTCTCGGCCATTATACATCCCTGTCATTATACATCCCTGTCATTATACTGTACAGTGCTTTGATGCAACCTGTGTTGTTAAAAGCGCTATATAAATTAAAAATGATTGAAAATGATTGATTGACGATGAGCATGGTCACACAGAGCGCAGTTTGAGTTCCCCAGAAAGAAACAGTAAATTACCGTTTCATACCAAAATACCAAATACTTTACAAAACAACATAGTCCTTTCAGTTCTTTAATAATGATTGATTGCAAGAAATTACTACAACATGATGCATTTATCCAAGCATATTTCAAGCTTTATTAGCATGCTGCTAGCATGAATTAGTACATTGATATGTCCAAGGCTAGTTAACTAGATATATCTTTATTTTCATCTTTTCTTCTACCTATGGAATTGTTTTATTAATTTTAATTTTCTGTGAATGGTCTTGATTAATCATTTCAAATCTTCTTTTTCATCTCATTGAATGTATCTGTTTTTTGTAATTTTTAAATTTTCGTTTTCATCTTATTATTTTAAATCCATGGAATTGTTTAATGATTTTCGATCTTCATTTTCATGTTATTTTCTGTCTATGTTGTTTAATGATTTCTGATCTTCAGTTTTGTGTGTTTGGATCAGTGAGTCAGATCATTTTATGAAAACAGTTCATTTAAAATAAATTAATAAACTTAACTAGAAAGCAGATCTGCTGCATAATAACTAATGAAGCTGAAACAAATGAGAGCTTGATATATGAACAGATGAATATGATTGTCTTAGGATACACACACACACATGTACACACACACACACGAGTATGATGATTCAGTGTAATGTTCAGGAATCAAACTTGTTTGTTTTAGTGAATCAGTTATTATATTAGTATAATGTGTTTCTGTAAACACTGAAGATAATATCACAGAGACACTGATGAAGAAATCAGAAATCAGATCATAATTAAGATCATACTTACAGCCCAGTCTATAATAGCATCTTTTAAGCCATGCGTCATTCATCATCAGCATTAACAGTGGTACAATAATAATTATGATGAATCCTGAACACAAGAGAGTAATTATTTTAATGTTCTTCGTGTTCACAGCAGATTGTTGGCGCTAGAGAATAATCAAAATGTTCAAATGCAATAAAACACAGATGACGTGAGATCATTTTAAATATGAACTGACCTCCTCTGGTCGATCCAAACGTGTAGAAGAGGAGGATGAACTGTAAAGTTGGCAGAATCTGAAAGATCATATCAGCCACGAGATTAAAGATCTTAAGTGCCTGTCCGGTTTTCTTCCAGACCTCTGTCGCTAAAACTAGAGGAAACATTAAAAAAATATGATTTGATTGAAGCTTTGAGCCATTAATATCAGAATTAAAAAAATAAACAATAAAAATAAAAAACAAAAACATGAAGTGGACAGAATTAACACAACTGTGTTTCTCATTAAAAACTGCATTATGATATTTCAGAAAAATACCACTATATGTACTATTTCTGTTAATAATCTGTAGATCAGAATATTAACATCTGTTTGTAGGTCAGTATTAAAATCTATATAAATTATTAGATTACAGTTTGTCTCAGTTGACTGGACACACACTGTAATGCCTAGCCAGCAGAGGAGCCCTCACCTGAGTGCTAGCTGTGCTCAGGCTCCTCTGCTCATTTCCTGTTAGAGGGCTTTATCTCTAGAAGCTCTCCACATGTTTTACTGCCAAGTATTGCCAGTTTGACTGCCTTACCGAGCTTTCCTATTACTACTCTGTGTTGATATTAATGTGTATGACCATAGCCTCTTTGCCTGACTCATGTTTCCCAGATTCTACTTATCTGTCTTGTTTGCCTGATTGGAGTGTTAACCTGTTGCCGACTCACTGCCTGCCCATTTACTCTGAGATCCGGATTACCCCTGAACCTGTTTGCTGTTTGGACTGTCTTCCTGGTATTGACCCTGCACTTGTTTTACTGTTGATGTCTTTTGTCTGTATCTCTAATAAACTTCTGCAAATGGATTCTACCCAATCTTCTGCGCCATCGTTACAGAATTTTTTTGCCTACTATGAATGCAGTGGAGATTTCCAAGCGGCATTCACATATCAAGGCGAGTTGCTAAACAACTGCCAGGAACAACTAACCAAGTTACAATCTATGAATGAGCATCTGACCCAGTTCATCCGCACACTTATGTGAAGTTTTTGAATATCCTGCCGCGTGGAAGGATATATCAACCTTCTACTCCAAATTTCGCGGGGAAGAGGTCCGCGTGCTGCTACACCATTGAATTCAGGAGGCTAGGAGCACAAAGTGGGTGGAACGATGTTGCTCTCAAGGCAGTCTTTTCCAGAGTTTATCTGGAAATTGATAACCTCCTTATGTAGCCCTCTCCGCTGTACGGCTCAGATAATGACTAGGAAAGTTTTAAATCAAATTAAAACAAAAAAATGTCTAGAGCAAGAGTTTAGTGATTCACAAATTAACTCAAGAAATAAACATTCAAATACCACTCGGGTCTCAGATATCAGTATGAAATGTCAGATGTATGATAACTATAACCTGTATGACTTTTTAAACTTGAGAAACACTTAACACACACACTTAAAGATGATTAATAAATGTGAATTCACTCATTTCCTGGCCAAAAAGTGAATTACTTAACTGGTCCCTGGTCTGTTACAAATGATGTTTACTTCCAAAACCTTTGCTGTGCCTAACTACCAGTGTGGAAAGCCCCGACACCCAGCAGTCAGTCGATATTCCCCATGTTACCACGACTTCATGGAAGTGTTCAGTAGTCATGGAAGTCAAAGCCACAAAACTTCCCCTCACAGATCTGTGGACTCAGTGATTGAACTGCTCCCTGATGCCATGCCCCAAGAGTAAAGTATACCCTTTATCACAGACTGAGAGTCTCGCTATAGAGGATTACATCTCAGAAGCTCTCTGGTTTCATCCGTCCTTCCACATCTCCAGCTGCTGCCAGATTCTTCTTTGCAGAAAAGAAGGATGGAGGATTACGACCATGTATCGATTACCAAGGTCTTAACAGTGTCACCAAGACGCTTCGTTACCCCCTTCCACTTTTTTCGTCTGCCTTAGAACAACTACGAGAGGCAACCATTTACACTAAGTTAGACCTACGAGCGCGCATACAACCTCATCGGATCAAAGAAGGTGATGAGTGGAAAACAGCCTTTCTCCCCACCAGAGGGCACTCACGAGTTCCAGGTAATGCTGCATGGGCTAACCAATTCACCAGCTGTATTTCAATCATTCATTAATTAAATTTTCAAAGACACCTCAACCGATTTGTCATTGCTTACATAGACGATATCTTCATCTTCTCCAACTTTCTTTCAGAACACATCCTTCATGTAAGAACAGTCTTGTCTCGATTGTTAGAGAACCAACTGTATGTCAAAGGGAGAAATGTGAATTCCATGTAACCCAAATGTCCTTTCTCGGGTATCAAATCAGTCACCAAAGGGTAAAGGTGGACAAACGTAAGGTAACGGCAGTAACAGAGTGGCCCCAACCCACAACTATCAAGGAACTGCAAAGATTTCTGGCCTTCACAAACTTTATCTGTAGTTCATCAGGAATTACAGCCATGTAGCAGCCCCCTGACTTCACTACTAAAAGGCAAACCTAAAAATTACAATGGACTCAAGAAACTAATCAAGCCTTCACCTCATTAAAAGAAAGATTCACCTCAGCCTCAATTCTAAGACTTTAGCGTTATTCCACAATGTTTTCAGGGTTTACGACTTAGGATATAGTCAGTAACCGAGGTACTCAGTTTACATCTCAAGTATGGAGAGCCTTCTGTAAACAACTGGACATTAATGTAAGCCTTACATCATGATATCACCCACAAGCAAACTGCCAAGTCGAACATCTCAACCAAGAAATCGGAAGATACCTGCAGAGTTATTGAAGCAGAAAGCTGCACCCTCCCTACCAACCAAGACAACGGGTCTGGATCTCCACTAGAGACATCAAGCTGCGGCTACCTAGCAGGAAGCTCAGTCCCAGGTACGTGGGTCCTTTTAAAATTCTAGAAAGAATTAATAATGTGACCTAACGGCTTGAGCTTCCTGCTAATTGCCGTATCTGTCCATTCTTTAATGTATCTCTCCTGTAACCGGTCCATACGAATGCTGACCCGGCCACGAGGCTCCAGAACTGGACATTGATGGGACCCTGGCCTACCAGGTTAAGGAATTACTGGACTAGAGATGTAGAGGGGGTCAGCTCCATTACCTCATGGATTAGGAGGATTCGGACCTGTGTAGCCGCCGGGATATTCTGAACCCGTCGCTCATTGAGGAGTTTCACCAAGCCAGACCCAATCAATCCGCTCCACAACCACGAGGCGACCACGAGGACAACCACGTAGAGCTCCAGGAGTCGCTCATAGAGGGGGGATTCTGTAATGCCTAGCCAGCAGAGGAACCCTCACCTGAGTGCTAGCTGTGCTCAGGCTCCTCTGCTCATTTCCTGTTAGAGGGCTTTATCTCTAGAAGCTCTCCACATGGTTACTGCCAAGTATTGCCAGTTTGACTGCCTTACCGAGCTTTCCTATTACTACTCTGTGTTGATATTAATGTGTATGACCATAGCCTCTTTGCCTGACTCATGTTCCCCCCGGATTCTACTTATCTGTCTTGTTTGCCTGATTGGAGTGTTAACCTGTTGCCGACTCACTGCCTGCCCATTTACTCTGAGATCCGGATTACCCCTGAACCTGTTTGCTCTTTGGACTGTCTGCCTGGTATTGACCCTGCACTTGTTTTACCATTGATGTCTTTCGTCTTTACCTCCAATAAACTACCGCCAATGGATTCTACCCTGTCTTCTGCGTCATCGTTACACACACACAGCTTTTTCTAATAATGCACTTATTAAAGTAAATATTGACATGAAGATTACTGAATTTAAAGCAAATATTCAGCTGTCGATGCACAACTACTGTAAACTTCTTCAGAACTGAGTCCATCTACTGTATGGAGAAAGTTTGGTGTGTGTGTGTGTGTGTGGTTTAGTCAGGTCAGTATAAAAGTAATGGAGGTCTATATAGAAGTCTATGGAAAGTTTTAGTTACAGTAATTTGTACTGTAAGTTGGAAAAAATGTCTGGTAAATGACAATTGTAAATATTTTCATTCTTTGTTCAAAACCTATATCCTGACCCTTGGTCTATTTTCTTTTTGTTTCTATTTTCTATTTACTTTTGGCCTTTTCTATAACAATGATTGGTTGATGTTCGGTAAAGCAGCGAGTGTTTGCAGAAATGAGGAGTCAGTTTGAGGCACTGATGAATTAATGTCACATTTTGATCAGTTGAAAAATAAAATGGTATTTCCTGTCAGTTTTTGTGTGTTACATAGAGAACTGTGTGTTGTGTTTGCAAAAAGTGTTTCATGAAACTTAAAACTCAAGTCAAAGGCAGAGGAATTAGCGTATGTTTTGTAGATTTGGTGTATGTTTCTGGTGTTTGAGTGTCAGGTTTCAAAACTGTGTGTCAAGTTAGGATTTGGTAAGCAGTTCAGAAAACTGTAATGAACTAAGAGTTCAGCAGGACAGTGGTGATGAATATAGCATTGATTCAGATTTGCTCCTTTTACTCTTTACCTTTCTATAGTTAAAGCCGGTCTGATAAATGTGTAAACGATTAGTGAAGTGATTTTCTGTGATGCGTGTAGTTAACTGAGCACTTTAAAAGACGCAGAAGTGCTGTACAGATCAAATAAAACAAGAATTTGCATGAAATGATAGAAAACGATTGTTGGGATGACTGTGAACTCTTGGAGCGGTCGAGGAGTTTGGAGAAGCGTGTGAGATCGAAGGAGAAGAAGTGTGATTTGTTTAGATCAGACTAGACTCATGGCACCTGATCACATGATTATCAATCTCACAGAGTTACTGACTGTAAAAGGCTTTGCAGAGGCAGAACACAAACACCAACACAAACAGGGCGATGATCACGGCTCTGTCAAACTCAGCGTAGCTCAGAAGCTTTGCCAAGCACTTGAAGAAGAGCTGGAAGAAAACAAGAGTGAAGAAGAAACTGCATTAGAATCAAACATGAACACGGGCTAACACAACACAAACACTGCTGTCAGTAAGCTGCTGTCTTTATGTACAGTAAATAATCTTACAGTACTGTATTTTTAACGACAGTCTGTGTGTTTCTGAGACTGTTCTGTTTTCAGTCTGCTCCTGATGACCTTTGTGCTGCTCGTATGATGTCTGTCAGGAACACAAGACATTTAGTGGTAATTTTCATTTTGTTAACATTACCTCATAGATTAGTGTAAGGTTGCAGATTTAATTCATAATCAGCTGCGTCAGAGAGCATTTAATAAGATGATTCAGACGCATAAACACACAGAGATTCACTGAACAGATGATCTGTCATAACATACTATATGTGTGTGTGTGTGTGTGTGTGTGTGATTTTTCTTGCTGCAGAATATTCGGAATATTACAGAATAAAGTTTTAATATATAGTTTAATGCGCTGATGATAATGATGGATGTTTACCTGAATACACAACAAGTAAGACAACAACATATTCTGCCACATAACTGTAGTTCAGAATCAATGTTTTAACTGTGCCTGTAAAACAGAACATATTTCATGACTTCCATGATACATGATACACAACTAAAGCACAAGTGCCACTAATACACGTTTTAACACATTTTCTATTGGTAAATCCCCAGACTAAGATGATGTACATCTGGGTATTATAGTTTACTTCCTGATCACTAATAAACAGATCAAATGAATCATACCTGTGAAATGAAAAATATACGGAGCCGTCCAGAGCAGCAGGAGAGGCCTCAGAAAATAAAGAGCGCAACAACAGACCGACTCACTCACAGACCCTGAAACAAACAAACAAATAATAACGTAGATGTACTAATAAACAAATACTTAACTGACAATCATAAGTGAATCAATGACCTTCAGAAACACCCCAGAAAACAAGCGCCAGAAACATCAGAACATTTGGACAGAAGACCAGAAACATCTGAAGACGGAAGACTGGTTCTGAAGAGAAAACACAATCTCTGTTCAGTTAAAGAGCGATTCTACATTTAATTACATATGTATTCATTATTTAAACTAACGTTATCAGCCATTCTATTCTATTCAAACACACTTTTCTGTTGTTTCTGACCATAACATTCATAACTTAATGAATCAAACTCAACACAAAACTAATATTACAAATGACTAAACTACTAATTTTGGTATCCGTTGACTTACCCAATAGTTTCAGTACCAAGTTTATATTAGTTGAGCGCGACTCAGAAAGAGCCACCGTGAACTGTACATGTGTACTGTCCTCATCTTCAGATCTCAGATCATAAAGAAGGAGAGAAGTTTCCATGTTGAATCTGATCAGTGAAGAAATGAGGCTCTGTCCTGATAATCCTGCTGCTGGGCTTCTGCTCGACTCTCTCCGTCCTGATACAGATGAACTAAAGACTCCGTTTCTTCTCCACTCCACCTTCAGATTGCTGCGTTCCAGAGGGTTTATTATGATAACAGGGCAAAACCACTGAAGATCCCAGAGGAACGGTCATGTAATGCGAAGGTTTCACAGAGAATCCTGAAAATGAGCATTTTTAATGTAAAATGTTAAAACAAAAAAAGTAGGCACATTTTGTGACTTTTTCAATCAATCAATCAATCAATCAATCAATCAATCATTTTTATTTATATAGCGCTTTTAACAACACAGGTTGAATCAAAGCACTATACAGTATAATGACAGGGATGTATAATGGCGAGAGTGACCAATTTCTTATTAAATGCAGAGACGGTCTCTGTAGTCAATTCAACGATAGTCACTAGAAGTTAAGTGTCCCCAACCAAGCAAGCCAGAAGCGACAGCGGCAGAAACAAAACCCCATGCATACAGAATGGAGAAAAAACCTTGGGAGAAACCAGACTCAGTTGGGGTCAGTACTCCTCTGACCGGACGCCCAGCACTTAACTTCCAGTTCAATTTTAAACACAGCTGTGTCAGATAGTGTAAGTGACTTAGTGTGTGTGTGTGTGTGTGTGCATCAGGATCTGGTGATTGGTCCACGGGCGCATCTAGGTGTTCTGGTCTCTGATGAACATAATCTCTGTGTGCTGATCCACCATCTAGTCTGGATACAAACTATGAAAACAGATTGAGAAAGAGACAGGACTAATATTAGCGTAGATGCCATTCTTTTACGATGTCACAAGTATATCGTATTGTAGGAGTAGTGTTCCCGGTTCCAGCAAATCTAAGTAATGCAGCCTAAAAATCCTTTATGGATTTGAATAATAAAAAGTGTGTTGGTGTGTTATGTGTAGGCTAAGTTAAAAGATGTGTCTTTAATCTAGATTTAAACTGGCAGAGTGTGTCTGCTTCCCGAACAGAGTTAGGAGATTGTTCCAGTTTTTGATTGTTGAGTTTAGGTGCTAGATAGGAAAAGGATCTGCCGCCCGCAATTGATTTTGATATTCTAGGTATTATCAAGCGGCCAGAGTTTTGAGAGCATGAGCGGACGGGCAGGACTATAATGGGATAAGAGCTCGCTCAAGTATTTAGGAGCTAAACCATTCAGGGCTTTATAGGTAATTAATAAGATTTTAAAATCTATCCGATGTTTGATAGGGAGCCAGTGCAGTGTTGACAGAACCGGGCTAATATGATCATACTTCCTAGTTCTTGTAAGGAGGAGGCGGAAGCCGACTGCGATTCCAATATGAATTAATATTTCTGCATTAGAGGTTGAAAGCATAGGTCGTAATTTAGATATATTTTTAAGATGGAAAAACGCAGTTTTACAGATGCTAGAAACATGATTTTCAAAGGAAAGATTGCGGTCAAACAGCACACCTAGGTTCTAACTGATGATGAAGAATTAACAGAGCAGTCATCAAGTGTTAGACTGTGTTCTAGATTATTATATGTGGGGTTTTAGGTCTGATTATTAGCACCTCTGTTTTTTTCAGAATTTAGCATTAAGAAGTTACTCATCATCCAGCTTTTTATATCGACTATGCATTCTGTTAGATTCTCAATTTGGTGTGTATCACCAGGCTGCGCTGAAATATAGAGCTGAGTATCATCAGCATAGCAGTGAAAGCTAACACCATGACTCCTGATAATATCTCCCAGAGGTAACATGTACAGGTTGAAAATGTGATCCTAGCACTGAGGCTTGAGGAACTCCATATTTCACTTTTGAGCGATACCTCCTCATTTAATGCTACAAACTGATAAGCGGTCAGATAGATATGATTTAAACCATGCTAAGGCGCTTTCTCTAATGCCAACATAGTTTTCTAGTCTATCCAAGAGAATGTTGTGATCGATAGTATCGAATGCTGCGCTAAGATCTAATAGCACTAATAACGAGATAAAACCATGATCCGATGATAGAAGCAGGTCATTAGTAACTCTAATGAGAGCAGTCTCAGTACTATGGTACTGTTATAAACAGTGAATAACTATAATATAAACTATGAATAACTGTTAAACCACCCCAAAAAGTGCATTAAAAAGCCTAATCATTAGAGGTCATGACTGTACAGCAGTGTCTCGTCTTCATTATTTATTTTCACGTCTCTTCAATCTCACGTTTTGCACAACTTTCAGATGTGAACAATGGAGAATGTTTTTCTTTTTCTCTGCTTTTTATATCTGCTTGTTGAGGAAAAACTCTTCATCTGTCACTTTTAAAGAAGAAATAAAGCAGCTTTATAGTGAAGAAGATAAACAGAAAGGAGTTCTGCTGAAAAATAACTCTAAAAAGAGGATAAGAGTAGACAGTCGTTAGTAAAATGGTTTGAATAAACTAAAGAACATTTCTGTTAAATGATAAAGAATATCTCCCTGAATCGTCACTTTTGCGTCTCTCACATGTATAGCTTATCCTTCTCTGTTAGCGAGCAGGGATTCACGTGTGATAAATACAGGGAAATTGCTAGGCTGACAGAGAAGGTTTTAGAATGAGACACGCATCAAACTTTAATTGAGGACAGTAAGAATGCGAGGGCTGTAGATACTTCTTTGGATGCGACTAGTACAGTGAATCACGTACATTGTTCAGTTCCAGCTTCAGAGCCCCTGCAGCAGGGCAATTGGGTGACCGTGAGGCGGGCTAGTCGCGGGTCAAAACACCGCTCATCCGTTCCTATCAGAACATCAAACAGGTTCTCCCCACTCCACACGCACCCACTGAGAAACCTGATCAAAGTGCTCTAGTAATTGGCGATTCTATTGTACGGAACGGGAAAATAGAGACACCAGCCACCGTAGTCCAATGCTCACCGGGAGCCAGAGCGTCTGACATCTTGTCAAATTTAAAAGTGCTGGCTAATGCTAAACGTAAATTTCGTAAGATTGTTATTCATGTTGGCGCTAATGATGTTCGGACTTCGCCAGTCGGAGATCACTAAAAATAATATTAAAGAGGTGTGTGAATTTGCAAGCACGATGTCGGACAATGTAATATGCTCCGGTCCCCTCCCTGCTTACCGGGGTGATGAGATTTACAGCAATTTTGGTGCTGCATATAACATTATCCACAGAATCATGTGCTAGTCAGAAATCTTCTGTCATGTTTGTACTGGCTACTGTATACAGGCCACCAGTGCACAGCACTAATAAACTAGATCTAATACTGTCACATAGAATGGATGTTAAAATGGTTGAAGTACTGCAGCAAAGTGATGACATTTCAGATCACTATCTAGTCTTGTGTGAACTCTGTATAGATAAACCTGTAAACTCTGCACCTTATTACATGTATGGTAGAACCATCACTTCCACCACAAAAAGAAAGCTTTCTAAATAACCTTCCTGACTTATCTCAATTCCTTAAGCTCATCCAATACGTTACTTAAAAAACTTGATGATATAACAGAAACTATGCACTCTCTTTTTCTAGCACTTTAGATACAGTTGCTCCCTTGCACTTAAAAAAGATAAAAGAAAACAATCTGACTCCATGGTATAATGACAACACACGCACCCTAAAGAGAGCAGCCCCGGACAATGGAGCACAGTTGGAGAAAAACTAAATTAGAAGTATTTCGTACTGCCTGGCGGGAGAGTATGCTGTCATACAGAAAAGCATTAAAAATAGCAAGATCTGATTATTTTTCATCCCTTTTAGAAGAAAACAAACACAACACCGGTATTTATTCAGTACAGTGACTAAATTAACAAAATAAAACGTCAACAGGTGCTAATATTCCCCAAGAGTATAGCTGCAAGGAGTTCATGAAATTCTTTACTTCTAAGATTGATGCCATCAGAGATAAAATTGTAACTATGCAGCCGTCAACTACAGTTTCACATCAGATAGTGAGCTTTAGATCCCTGAGGAAAAATTACACTCTTTCTCTATTATAGGTGTCACGAACAGCACCTCTGTGGCTCTCTCCGACCACCACCGGAGGGAGCTCTCACCGAGTACTGATCATCAAAGGACTCAATTTCCCACAACCCCGCACCTTGGGCTGATTAGAGCCACCAGGTGTTTCTCATCCTCCCAACCTTTATAATGAACTTCCCCATGATCACTCTTCGTGAAGTCTTGTTTGTCTACACAGCAATTCCGAGCGTTTATTCTTGTTTTGATTATCTGTTGCCGACCTTGACCGTATATGTTTCTGTGATTGTTCTCTGCCTGCCTACTGACCTATTGCCTGTTATCGTTTTGTCTTCTGGATCTCCTTGTTGCTCTGTTTGCTCCTGTTTGACCTCGCCCGTTTGACTACGATTAAACCCTGTCGCACATGGATCCAACCGCCTATGACTCTTCATTACAGAAGACTTCGCCACAAGCGGATCCAGCGGAAATGTATTATCTGATGTCAAGTCTCGTCCCAGCTACCATCCTCGCCACGCATCAGCAACAGCTGCATAAGCTCACCACGTTGGCCGGAAGAGCTGGTGAGGTCTATTCAAGCGTTAACCCTTGCCGCTAACCCAACCCAACACACCACCCCACCAGCTCAGCCCGTTCAACCAACCATGATGCCGCCTCAACCTAACCTTAATCCGCGTCTCAGTTTACTCCGACAAATTCGACGGGTCATCCTCCAAATGTAAGGGTTTTTATTACAATGTTCTCTGTTCATTAACCAGCAACCCTAGTTTATACCCCACAGAAGACAGAAAGGTTGCTCTGATCTGTTCCTGCTCACCGGGAGAGCGCTCGAATGGGCCACAGCCACGCCAGGAAGCGCGCCGTATGTCTTCCCCTCTTATAATGATTTAATGGGCGAATTCAGGAGGTTTTGAACATGTGGCGGATGGAAAGAACCGGAGACCAGCTGCTCGCCATATCACAAGGTACCAATACTGCTGCCGATTACGCTCTCACCTTCGCACGCTTGCCGCTCAATCTGGTTGGGGAGAATCGCCACTCAAGTTGATGTATCGAAGAGGTTTGAACACCGAACTCCAAGCGGAACTGGCTTGTCGTGATGAGGGCAAATCAGCTCAGCTCACCTAGACTCTGAGGAGCGAGAGAGAAGAGTACGTGAGCGGTTATGTCTCTACTGTGGTCAAGCCGGGCATTTTCGAGTTTACTGTCCTACACGTCCCCAGCGACCTGCTTGGTGAGACCTCAAACCCATTCCTGATTCATTTGAGATCAATGTTCAGTTGAAGCCGAATTCGACATGGATTATTGCAATAGCTCTCGTTGATTCAGGAGTGGCGGTAATTTTATTGATAAGGCCTTTGCAGAATCTAACGGAATCTCTTTCATTCCATGTGAACCCCTGTAGCAGTGGCGGCGGTAGATGGACGGCCGATCGGACCAGGAACTATTTCATCTGTCACTCAACCCCTAACATTGCAAGCTAGCCCTCTCCACTCGGAATCTATACGCCTCTTTGTGATCCACTCTCCCAAACATCACCTCATCCTTGGACTACCCTGGCTTGGAGACTCACAACCCCACTATATCCTGGACCGATCACCGATAACACGCTGGTCAACCAACTGCCGCAAACACTGTCTTAACGCCCCGTGCACCAATCTCCCACCAAACCACTTCCTGCTGAAGAAAAGTCACCATTTTACATGAACTTCCTGTTGAATATCAAGACTTAGCCTCTGCATTTAGTGAAAGGGGGCAACACAATTACCACCTCACCGTCCGTATGATTGCGCCATTGACCTCATATGCCAGGTTGCGTTCCTCAAGCGCGATCGTGTCTTCCCCTCTCACAACCGGAATCAGAGGCAATGAAATCCTACATCGAGGAGGAACTTCGCCAAGGATTCATCCGCCCCTCGTCTCCAGCATCTGCAGGGTTTTCTTTGTAAAGAAGAAGGATGGGAGTCTTCGACCCTGCATTGACTGGGTCTGCTGAGGCTCGATTGCTCCTGTCTGCTGAGAGGTTGGTTTGTTTTAGTAGCTGCGCAGCTTCGCTTTTCAATTTATCACCTCTTCTCTAACGATCAAATATAATTTAACTGTGTACATATCGTTGATACTATTAAATTAATCTAACTAATTAGACTGCTGTTAGTTCGTTCGCTTTAATCTAAAACTCGTGGTGAGTTAGTACTCGTTAGCCGATTCACTTCGCTCCCACCCGCGTTTCGCGCCGATTGTGGGCTTTTCCCCGCTCCTGTTCATTTGTTCCTCGCGCTCGTTCGCTCCATTTTCACAAGCTCATCAAAACAAGAGTGGTAAGTGAATCCTTCACGGTGAGTAAATGGCTTCTCCCTGCATCGTCACTTGCACTGTCTGTCACATGTATAGCTTGTCCTTCTCTGTTAGCGATCAGGGTTCACGTGTGATAAATGCAGGGAAATAGCTAGGCTGACAGAGAAGGTTTTAGAATTAGAGACACGTATCCAAACTTTAATTGAGGACAGTAAGAATGCGAGGGCTGTAGATACTGCTTTGGATGCGACTAGTACAGTGAATCATGTACATTGTTCGGTTCCAGCTTCAGAGCCCGTGCAGCAGGAGCAATTGGGTGACCGTGAGGCGGGCTAGTCGCGGGTCAAAACACGCTCATCCGTTCCGATCAGAACATCAAACAGGTTCTCCCACTCAGTGACACACCCACTGAGAAACCTGATCAAAGTGCTCTAGTAATTGGCGATTCTATTGTACGGAACGTGAAAATAGAGACACCAGCCACCATAGTCCAATGCTTACGGGAGCCAGAGCGTCTGACATCTTGTCAAATTTAAAAGTGCTGGCTAATGCTAGCGTAAATTTCGTAAGATTGTTATTCACGTCAGCGCTAATGATGTTCGAACCGCCAGTCGGAGATCACTAAAAATAATATTAAAGAGGTGTGTGAATTTGCAAGCCACGATGTCGGACAATGTAATCTGCTCTGGTCCCCTCCTGCTTACCGGGGTGATGAGATTCACAGCAGATTGCTGGGTCTCAATGGCTGGATGTCTAAGTGGTGCCATGCAGAGAACAACATAGGCTTTATAGACAATTGGATGAGTTTCTGGGGGCAGACCTGACCTGTTGAAAAGAGATGGTCTTCATCCCTCTTGGGGTGGTGCCGCTCTTCTATCTAGAAATATGGCATATAGTCTAATAGCTCCAACATGACCAACTAGTGCCCAGGTCAGGAAGCAGACAGACCGGCTAAACCGACCGTCTGCTAGCTGCCTCACGTCACAGAAGGCAGTTAATTCTCAGCACATAGAGACTCTTTCACCTAGATATCACACTATAGAGACTGTGTCTGTTCCCCGAATTAGAATATGCAGAGAACGTCCAAACCTAATCAAAAGCAATAATTTAATTAATGTCCAACAAATTAAAACTACCTATAATTCAAATAAGCAAACGATAAAACTTGGCAAGCTAAATATTAGATCACTTTCCACAAAAGCACTTTATGTATATGATTTGATCAATGATCAGAAGCTAGATTTGCTTTGTTTGACAGAAACCTGGCTAAAACCAGATGATTATATTACTCTAAATGAATCTACCCCCCAAAATTATTTCTATAAAAATGAGCCACGTTTAAAAGGTAGAGGGGGAGGTGTTGCTACAATTTATAACAATATTCTTAGTACTTCTCAGAGGGCAGGCTTTAAGTATAACTCATTTGAAGTTTTGGTGCTGCATATAACATTATCTACAGAATCATGTGCTAGTGATAAATCTTCTGTCATGTTTGTACTGGCTACTGTATACAGGCCACCAGGACACAGCACAGATTTCATTAAAGAATTTGCTGATTTTCTAACTGAGTTAGTACTGGCCGCAGATAAAGTCTTAATTGTTGGCGATTTTAATATCCATGTTGATAATGAAAAAGACTCATTAGGATCAGCTTTCTTAGACATTTTAAACTCCATTGGGGTTAGACAACACGTCTCTGGACCTACTCATTGTCAAAATCATACTCTAGATCTAATACTGTCACATGGAATAGATGTTAAAATGGTTGAAGTACTGCAGCAAAGTGATGACATTTCAGATCACTATCTAGTCTTGTGTGAACTCTGTATAGTTAAACCTGTAAACTCTGCACCTTATTACAAGTATGGTAGAACCATCACTTCCACCACAAAAGAAAGCTTTCTAAATAACCTTCCTGACTTATCTCAATTCCTTAGTTCATCCAATACGATGCAAAAACTTGATGATGTAACAGAAACTATGCACTCTCTTTTTCTAGCACTTTAGATACAGTTGCTCCTTTGCACTTAAAAGATAAAAAGAAAACAATCTGACTCCATGGTATAATGACAACACACGCACCCCTAAAGAGAGCAGCCCGGAAAATGGAGCGCAGGTGGAGAAAAACCAAATTAGAAGTATTTCAGTATTGCCTGGCAGGAGAGTATGCTGTCATACAGAAAAGCATTAAAAATAGCAAGATCTGATTATTTTTCATCCCTTTTAGAAAAAACAAACACAACCCCAGTATTTATTCAGTACAGTGACTAAATTAACAAAAAATAAAGCATCAGCAGGTGCTAATATGCCCCAAGAGTATAGCTGCAATGAGTTCATGAATTTCTTTACTTCTAAGATTGATACCATCAGAGATAAAATTGTAACTATGCAGCCGTCAGCTACAGTTTCACATCAGATAATGAGCTTTAGATCCCTAAAGGAAAAATTACACTCTTTCTCTATTATAGGAGAAGAAGACTTGTACAAACTCGTTAAATCATCTAAACCAGCAACATGTATGTTAGACCCTATTCCATCTAAACTATTAAAAGATCTGCTTCCAGAAGTCATAGATCCTATTTTGAACATTATTAATTCATCATTGTCATTAGGATATGTTCCCAAAACCTTTAAACTGGCTGTAGTTAAACCTCTCATTAAGAAACCACATCTTGATCCCAAAGACTTAGTTAATTACAGACCAATCTCTAATCTCTCCCTTTTCTGTTTTAGACCGTACCATAGTACTGAGACTGCTCTCATTAGAGTTACTAATGACCTGCTTCTATCATCTGATCGTGGGTTTTATCTCGTTATTAGTGCTATTAGATCTTAGCGCAGCATTCGATACTATCGATCACAACATTCTCTTGGATAGACTAGAAAACTATGTTGGCATTAGAGGAAGCGCCTTAGCATGGTTTACATCATATCTATCTGACCGCTATCAGTTTGTGGCATTAAATGAGGAGGTATCATATCGATCAAAAGTGAAATATGGAGTTCCTCAAGGCTCAGTGCTAGGACCGTTACTTTTCAACCTTTACATGTTACCTCTGGGAGATATTATCAGGAGTCATGGTGTTAGCTTTCACTGCTATGCTGATGATACTCAGCTCTATATTTCAGCGCAGCCTGGTGATACACACCAAATTGAGAATCTAACAGAATGCATAGTCGATATAAAAGCTGGATGATGAGTAACTTCTTAATGTTAAATTCTGAAAAAACAGAGGTGCTAATAATTGGACCTAAAACCCACATATAATAATCTAGAACACAGTCTATCACTTGATGGCTGCTCTGTTAATTCTTCATCATCAGTTAGGAACCTAGGTGTGCTGTTTGACCATAATCTTTCCTTTGAAAATCATGTTTCTAGCATCTGTAAAACAGCGTTTTCCATCTTAAAAAATATATCTAAATTACGACCTATGCTTTCAACCTCTAATGCAGAAATATTAATTCATGCGTTTATGACCTCAAGGTTAGATTATTGCAATGCTTTATTGGGTGGTTGTTCTGCACGCTTAATAAACAAACTTCAGCTAGTCCAAAACGCAGCAGCCAGAGTCCTTACTAGAACTAGGAAGTATGATCACATTAGCCAGTTCTGTCAACACTGCACTGGCTCCCTATCAAACATCGAATAGATTTTAAAATCCTATTAATTACCTATAAAGCCCTGAATGGTTTAGCTCCTCAATACTTGAGCGAGCTCTTATCACATTATAGTCCTGCACGTCCGCTGCGTTCTCAAAACTCTGGCCATTTGATAATACCTAGAATATCAAAATCAACTGCGGGCGGCAGATCATTTTCCTATCTAGCACCTAAACTCTGGAACAATCTCCCTAACTCTGTTCAGGAAGCAGACACACTCTGCCAGTTTAAATCTAGATTAAAGACACATCTTTTAACTTAGCCTACACATAACACACCAACACACCTTTTATTATTCAAATCCGTTAAAGGATTTTTAGGCTGCATTACTTAGATTTGCTGGAACCGGGGAACACTACTCTAAAATACGATGTACTTGTGACATCGTAAAAGAATAAGCATCTACGCTAATATTAGTCCTGTTTCTTTCTCAATCTGTTTTTCACAGTTTGTATCCAGACTAGATGGTGGATCAGCACCCAGAGATTATGTTCATCAGAGACCAGAACACCTAGATGCGCCCGTTGACAGATCACCAGATCCTGATGCACACACACACACACACACTAAGTCATTTACACTACCTGACACAGCTCGTTTAAAATTGAACTGGAGGTTAAGTGCTGGGCGTCCGGTCAGAGGAGAACTGACCCCAACTGAGTCTGGTTTCTCCCAAGGTTTTTTTTTCTCCATTCTATATGCATGGGGTTTTGTTTCCTTGCCGCTGTCGCCTCTGGCTTGCTTGGTTGGGGACACTTAACTTCTAGTGACTATCGTTGAATTGACTACAGAGACCGTCTCTGCATTTAATAAGAAATTGGTCACTCTCGTCACTATATATCCCTGTCATTATACTGTACAGTGCTTTGATGCAACCTGTGTTGTTAAAAGCGCTATATAAATAAAAATGATTGATTAAAAAATGATTGATATAAATGGACTGAATGAGGTCACGATTAAATACCGCTACCCTTTGCCACTAGTACCAGCCTCCTGGAACAACTTAGCTTTGCCAAGTTCTTCACAAAGTTAGATCTCCGAAATGCCTACAACCTGATCCGTATCAGAGAGGGAGATGAATGAAAACGGCTTTTTCCACAACTTCCGGGCACTCTGAATAACTTGTTATGCCATTCAGGCTCGCGAACAGTCCATCGGTCTTCCAAGCCTTCGTGAATGAGGTATTTAGAGACATGCTAAACCAGTTTCTAATCGTTTACATGGATGATATACTCGTCTACTCTGATAGCTTTGATTCTCATGTCTCTCATGTTAGAACTGTTCTCCGGCGCCTGATAGAGAATCAATTGTATGCCAAGCTCAAAAATGTGAATTCCATAAGGCGCAAGTGGCTTACCTGGGGTATATCATCAGTTCGGAGGGGGTGACCATGGGCGAGCACAAGGTCAAGGTAGTCGTGGAGTGGCCGCGCCCTCCACAGTAAAGGAACTGCAACGATTTCTGGGCTTCTCTAATTTTATCGAAGGTTCATTCGTAATTTCAGTACTGCCGCCCCTCTCACCACACTTGTCAAAAGGAATTGTCATCGCCTATCGTGGTCACCTGACAGCATCCAGGCATTTGATATGCTCAAGAAAAATTCACGTCCGCCTTGATACTCCATCACCCAGACCGAATCGAGAGTTTATTGTGGAGGTGGATGCATCTAATGTAGGCATTGGAGCAAATTTATCTCAACGTCACGGACAGCCAGCAAAACTCTTCCCATGTGCCTACTTCTCCCGTAAGCTTAACTCCGCTGGGCGTAACTACGATGTGGGAGATAGAGAACTTCGCTATGAAGTCCGCCCTTGAGGAGTGCCGGCATTGGCTAGAAGGAGCTAAATTACCGTTTACCATTCTGACCGACCACAGAAACCTGGAATACATTCAATCTGCTAAACGACTGAATTCGGCAAGCCAGATGGTCGCTGTTTTTCTCAGGTTTGACTTCAAAGTTCGTATCGTCCTGGTTCAAAGAACACTAAGGCGGATGCCCTATCCAGACAATTTGAGAGCGTTCCTCAGGAATTCTCTCACGATCCTATCATACCACCAACCCGCATCGTTGCCCGGTCCAGTGGGACATCATGACCGAGATCACAGAAGCTCAACTTTCCGAACCAGCCCCACCAGCATGCCCTCCCAATCGAACTTACGTGCCTCAAGTCTTAAGACAAAGAGTTCTTCATTGGGTTCATGATACCCCAGCGCGCCAGTCATCCAGGCATCACAGCCACCCTCCAGCTAGTTAACAACCGTTTCTGGTGGCCAACCATTCGCTCAGACACCATCCATTTTGTTCAACAATGCGAAATGTGCAATATCACAAAGACCTCCCATCAACGCCCAGCAGGACTCCTTCAACCACTACCCATACCGGAAAGACCGTGGTCTCACATAGCCATAGACTTTGTAACTGATCTACCGGTCTACAACTCCTTCACCACGGTGCTCACAGTTGTGGATCGGTTTTCCAAATCTTGCAGGTTCATACCTTTGCCTAAGCTACCCACAGCCTGGGAGACTGCTGAAGTACTGCTGCAACAGGTATTCCCTTCTATGGCCTACCCGAGAGCCATCGTGTCTTATCGCGCCCACAGTTCACCTCTCGAGTCTGGCAGGCTTTCTGCTCACAACTCAACATTAACGTAAGTCTAACCTCAGGGTATCACCCTTAATCCAATGGTCAAGCCGAACGTCAGAACCAAGAACTGTCACAATTCCTCCGGAATTACTGCCACAACAACCAACAGGACTGAAGCCGCTATTTAGTCTGGGCGGAGAACGCACAGAACTCGTTAAGGAAACAATCCACCGGACTAACTCCTTTCAATGCGTACTGGGCTTTCAGCCTCCATTATTTCCCTGGTCTGGGCAACCCTCCGCACTACCTGCAGTGAACTCGGGGCTACAAAGGTGAGGAGGTCTGGAACTCCGCTCACGTCAATCTCAGAGGAGCAGTCGGAAGGTTCCAAGCTCAGGCAGATCGTCATCGCTTGAAATGCACGGCGTACTCTCCTGGTGACTGGGTTTGGCTATCAACCGAGACCTCTGCCTTCGGCTACCCTGCAGGAAATTAAGTCCAAGGTGCGTGGGTCCTTTCAAAATCATTTCTCAAATCACTCCAGTTTCTTACCGTTTGATCTCCCTGCTAATTACCGCATTGCTTCTACTTTCCACGTCTCATTGCTCAAAACCGCGGTGGCCCGGGAGAGAGGGACCAGGATGAGGTTGCTGCTAACGACCCCTCCTTTAATCATCGATGGCGAGGAGGCCTACCAGGTTCGGAAATCCTGGATTCACGACGCGAGGCAGGAACTACAGTATCTCATTGATTGGGAAGGCTATGGACCCGAGGAGAGTCTTGGATACCTGCTCGAGGACATTCTCGATCCTGCGCTCACTGCCACCTTTCACCATGACCATCCCGACAAACCTGCTCCCAGACCCGCGTGGAAGACCTCGGCGTCGGATCACTCCTCGCTTCGGGCCGCTCGCAGGGGGCTCTGTCATGAACAGCACCTCTGTGGCTCTCTCCGACCACCACCGGAGAAGCTCTCACGAGTACTGATCATCAAAGGACTCAATTTCCCACAACCCCGTACCTTGGGCTGATTAGAGCCACCAGGTGTTTCTCATCACTCCCAACCTTTATAATGAACTTCCCATGATCACTCTTTCGTGAAGTCTTGTTTGTCTACACAGCAATTCCAGCGTTTATTCTTGTTTTGATTATCTGTTGCCGACCTTGACCGTATCGTTTCTGTGATTGTTCTCTGCCTGCCTACTGACCTATTGCCTGTTATCGCTTTGTCTTCTGGATCTCCCTTGTTGCTCTGTTTGCTCCTGTTTGACCTCGCCCGTTTGACTACTGATTAAACCCTGTCACACATGGATCCAACCGCCTATGACTCTTCATTACAATAGGAGAAGACTTGAACAAACTTGTTAAATCATCTAAACCAGCAACATGTATATTAGAGCCCTATTCCATCTAAACTATTAAAGATTTGCTTCCAGAAGTCATAGATCCTATTTTGAACATTATTAATTCATCACTGTCATTAGGATATGTTCCCAAAACCTTCAAACTGGCTGTAGTTAAGCCTCTTATTAAGAAACCACATCTTGATCCCAACAGACCAATCTCTAATCTCCTTTTCTGTCAAGATACTAGAAAGGTAGTATCCTCACAACTGTATTTCTTTTTAGAAAAAAATGGTGTCTGTGAGGATTTCCAATCAGGTTTTAGACCGTACCATAGTACTGAGACTGCTCTCATTAAAGTTACTAATGACCTGCTTCTATCATCGGATCATGGTTTTATCTCGTTATTAGTGCTATTAGATCTTAGCGCAGCATTCGATACTATCAATCACAACATTCTCTTGGATAGACTAGAAAACTATGTTGGCATTAGAGGAAAGCGCCTTAGCATGGTTTAAATCATATCTATCTGACCGCTATCAGTTTGTAGCAATAAATGAGGAGGTATCATATCGCTCAAAAGTGAAATATGGAGTTCCTCAAGGCTCAGTGCTAGGACCGTTACTTTTCAACCTATACATGTACCTCTGGGAGATATTATCAGGAGTCATGGTGTTAGCTTTCACTGCTATGCTGATGATACTCAGCTCTATATTTCAGCGCAGCCTGGTGATACACCAAATTGAGAATCTAACAGAATGCATAGTCGATATGCAAGCTGGATGATGAGTAACTTCTTAATGCTAAATTCTGAAAAAACAGAGGTGTTAATAATCAGACCTAAAAACCCACATATAATAATCTAGAACACAGTCTAACACTTGATGGCTACTCTGTTAATTCTTCATCATCAGTTAGGAACCTAGGTGTGCTGTTTGACAGCAATCTTTCCTTCGAAAATCATGTTTCTAGCATCTGTAAAACTGCGTTTTTCCATCTTAAAAATATATCTAAATTACGACCTATGCTTTCAACCTCTAATGCAGAAATATTAATTAATGCGTTTATGACCTCGAGGTTAGATTATTGTAATGCTTTATTGGGTGGTTGTTCTGCACGCAATAAACAAACTTAAGCTAGTCCAAACGCAGCAGCCAGAGTCCTTACTAGAACTGTAACATCCAGCCAGCAGAGGGCCCTCTCCCGATTACTGACTCGAGCCGCTCCCTCTATCACCACTTCCTGTTTGATGCTATTTAACCGTAGAGCACCATGTGCTCACGCGAAATGTGCCAGCCTGTCTGCCTTACCTAGCGTTTACCCATTGTGCTATTGACTATCATTGTGTATGACCATTGCTTGCTTTTATCGACTCACGCTTCACAGATCTTCCTTATTTGTTACGGTAACCGATCTCTATTGAACTTTGTTATTGACCTTTGCCTTCCATCGACTTTGCCCACGGATATCCCTTTGTGTATGTTTGCCTTCCGGACTGATATTACTGTTGCCAACCCTTGCTTGTCTTTGACCATTCTCATCTGTGTGTGTGTTTCTAATAAACATCTGCAAAAGGAATCGCAGTCGGCTTCCGCCTCCTCCTTACAAGAACTAGGAAGTATGATCATATTAGCCCGGTTCTGTCAACACTGCACTGGCTCCTATCAAACATCGGATTTTAAAATCTTATTAATTACCTATAAAGCCCTGAATGGTTTAGCTCCTCAATACTTGAGCGAGCTCTTATCACATTATAGTCCTGCACGTCCGCTGCGTTCTCAAAACTCTGGCCATTTGATAATACCTAGAATATCAAAATCAACTGCGGGCGGCAGATCCTTTCCTATCTAGCACCTAAACTCTGGAACAATCTCCCTAACTCTGTTCGGGAAGCAGACACACTCTGCCAGTTTAAATCTAGATTAAAGACACATCTTTTAACTTAGCCTACACATAAACACACCAACACACTTTTTATTATTCAAATCCGTTAAAGGATTTTTAGATTTGCTGGAACCGGGAACACTACTCCTACAATACGATGTACTTGTGACATCGTAAAAAAAGAATGGCATCTACGCTAATATTAGTCCTGTCTCTTTCTCAATCCGTTTTCACAGTTTGTATCCAGACTAGATGGTGGATCAGCACACAGAGATTATGTTCATCAGAGACCAGAACACCTATGCGCCCCGTGGACCAATCACCAGTTCCTGATGCAAACACACACACACACACACACTAAGTAATTTACACTACTTGGACACAGCTGCGTTTAAAATTGAACTGGAAGTTAAGTGCTGGGTGTCCGGTCAGAGGAGAACAGCCCCAACTGAGTCTGGTTTCTCCCAAGGTTTTTTTTTTTCTCCATTCTGTATGCATGGGGTTTTGTTTCCTTGCCGCTGTCGCCTCTGGCTTGCTTTGTTGGGGACACTTAACTTCTAGTGATTATCGTTGAATTGACTACAGAGACCGTCTCTGCATTTAATAAGAAATTGGTCACTCTCGTCATTATACATCCCTGTCATTGTACTCTTCTCACATTATATTGTACAGTGCTTTGATGCAACCTGTGTTGTTAAAAGCGCTATATAAATAAAAATGATTGATTGATTGACTGATTGAATATTACTACAAATAATGACACACATCCTATAGAAGACTGAGTTCAGATTTTCTACTGAACAATAAATCCTTGCACATTTTTTTCTACAGAAATTATCTGCTTGGAGCTTTTATAGTGTATTTTATTTACTGACTTTCATTTACAAACCAAACTAATCAAAATTCTGGTTTAGTACATTAATCAGAGAAATAAGAGGTTTGTTTTATTCGTCATTTTCACTTACTCAGTTTCAGCTCTTTTCTGACTGAACACACACACTCCTGGTCGCTGTAAGCGTTACATGTGTAACCCCTTCATCTTCAGTTCTCAGGTTTTTCAGCCGGAGGAGAAGTTTCCATCTGTAATGTTCTTGTTTAAGAAATGAGCTCTTTGTGATAATCCTCGTGCTGTTTTTCTGGTCGACTCTTGCCGTCTTCATACAGATGAACCAGAGTCTCGTCTCTTCTCCACTCCACCTTCAGACTGTTCTTTAGAAAGCGTCGGTCCACCTGACAGACCAAATCCACCGAACCTCCCTGAGAAATGACTTTACCACTGCGTAAAGAGATCTATAAAAACAGAAACATGTTTTCATGTGAAAATAATAATAATGATAAAGAAATAAAATAAAACACCACACTTGCAAAACAGCTTGTCGATCATTCAAAGCGCTATATTTACTAATTATCTAATAACTCTTAGTTATTTTTATTTATTTATTGTTCAGTTTTCAGTACACTATAGTGTTTAAGGTTTTTTTGCATAAATACTAATAACCTGCAAATACTGTATAAACATTTAAAAAGTGTTATATATATATAAAATCTTGATTCTTAATAGTCAACAGTAAACTACTACTATTAGCAGTATTACAGTATTACTGTAGTTATGTCATGTAGTTTACTGTTTACTATTAGGAATCAAGTTTGATTTGTTTGTATCTGTTCACTTACCCAGAGACAGTTTTGTCTCGACTGAAAACACACAATCTCTCTTGCTGTAAACTGTACACGTGTACTGTCCCTCATCTTCAGCTTTCAGATTTTTCAGATGGGCGAGAAGTTTCCATGTTGGGTCTGATCATTAAAGAAATGAGCTCTGTTTTATAATCCTCTGCTTGACCTCTCCATCTGGATACAGATGAACCAGAGTCTGTGAGTTTCTTCTTCTCCACTCCACCTTAAGATCTGCAGTTACTAAGTGTGGAGGAACATGACAGTCCAAAAGTGCTGAACCTCCCAGATGAACATCACGGTTAGAAAGATTCTGTACAATGAAACCTGAAACATTAAAAGATATTTCACTTCAAACGTGCAGTAATTGTTGAGGCAATCACACAAAGTTTTTAATCACACTAAATACAGATGTAAATCATACTCATCATCAACAGACACCTTTTGATTAATTTAATTATTCGCTTCAAATTAAACTTGTTCCTGTTATATCTCTACCTTTAGTAGATGATCTGCAGTAGATGAGGCAGACAAGCAGAAGAGCAGACCCAGATGCAGAAACACAGAGAATCAACACCAGTATGTATGTAAAACTGATAACCCTGAAAACATGGTTATGGACAGTGTTATTGATATGCATGTTTCTTGAATATATTCAAGTAGGAACACACACTTGCTGAAATAATAAGGATATTCCATTGCTTTCCACTGTTTTTGTTGCTAATTTTTGTTGCATATTATTTAAGACACTATTTCATCTGATTTGTGTGATAATGAGCTGTAGCTGATAAAAATAACCATCGGTTTTGCTCTTCTAGTTAAGTATCCGAGTTGTCAATGCTGGGAAATTACCATAGTGTAAGCACAGCTACGTGTGTATTAAACGTTTTACATGCAGATTTTTGTATCATAAAATTTATCATTAGATGAGAGACATGTTCAGAACATTCTCTCTTGTGTTTTTACTTCCAGGGACTATTTTTTTGCATTTAAAGAACTTGCTTCAAAAAGTAACATTTCAATACATTTAATATTTTGTGTAGTAAGTTTTACAAAAGCAATAAGTACTTGAGGCAGTGCTGTGTCTTATAAAGTAGAGTGACAAACAAGAGCCATTTTCCAAGGATGTGTTCTCAAATTCAAATTCAAATTCAAATTCAAATTTTATTTGTCACATACACATACATACATGGTACGACATGCAGTGAAATGTTCTTTACAACCGTCCAGCATCAAAATAGAAAACAGAATTTAAATATATATAAATATAAAATATAAAAATATATATAAAAATATGTATAAAAAGAAGTGTGCAAAGTAAAGTATAAAAAATAAAGTGTAAATAAAGTGTAGAATATAAAATATAAAGTGTAAAATGTAAAAGTGGCTGTGCGAATGTCCAGTGCAAAGTGGCTAGTGCAATTGTCCAAAGTAAGTGGCGAGTATCTGGGAAGAGGGGTGAACATGGGAATCCCGGTGATTAGGTACTGGGTGTTCTCTGGTTCAGACTCCGAATGGCCTGCGGGAAGAAGCTCCTCCTCATTCTCTCTGTGTTTGCCTTCAGGGAGCAGAAAGCGCTTTCCTGAACGCAGCAGAGAGAAAATAGTCCATTGTTGGGATGGCTGAGGTCTTCCACGATCTTCCTGGCCCTGGTACAGCACCGCTTGTTGTAGATGTGCTGCAGCACAGGGAGCTCAGCTGACCGCACCACCTTCTGAAGGGCTCACCTGTCCTGCATGGTGCTGTTTCCAAACCAGGAGGTGATGTTTCCCGTCAGGACACTCTCGATGGTGCAGGTGTAAAAGTTCCTGAGCACCTGAGATAGGGAGTCTGAAGTCCCTTAAGTGCCTCAGATGGTATAGGCGCTGCCGGGCCTTCTTCACCAGGGTGTTGATGTGACAGGACCAAGACAGATCCTGCGTGATGTGAACACCCAGGTCCCGGAAGCTGTCCACTCTCTCCACTGGGGTCCCGTCGATCTTGATGGGATGGTAAGAGCGCACCTGCTTCGTGCTGAAGTCCACTATTAACTCCTTTGTTTTGCTGACGTTCAGGAGCAGATTGTTCTCCTGACACCATCTCTCCAGGTTGTTGATCTCCTGAAGGTAGGCCATCTCATCGTTGTTGGAGATCAGGCCCACCACGACAGTGTCGTCAGCAAATTCTGCAGGGTGGTTAGCTGGTCTTAGCTGGTTTAAGCTGAAAGTAACTTGTTTTATTTGGTCTGACCAGCCTAACCAGCTGGAGAGTGACCACAACCCCTCTAAAACCAGCTTGCCAACCAGCTTAAACTATTTAAGACCAGTCCGGGAGACCAGCTTAAACCAACCAACCAGCCCAGGCTAGTTTGCTTTACACAGCATGTAGCCTATAGCACTACAGTAAAATTACTAGTCTGATTAATATACACACACACACACACACACACACACACACACACACACACACACACATACATACACTCAAATTGAAGAATTTGTTAAAAAAATTCTCCAGGTTTTAGATTGTAGTGTGGCGAGGCTTCGAGGACTGATCAGTGTCACCTTGGCAGCCAATGCCGTACACCCGGCTGCACTCATCACAGGCGATCGGTCACACCTGCAGCTCATCAAGCCTGGGCTATAAATCCACAAGTGGCAGAACTGCAGTTGAGCCTCGACACTAATTTTCTGTTTCTTTCACTTTTCCAGATAGCAGCGTGTGACCTACCGCCTCACAGAGCACACCTGGACCCACTGCACCAAGGAGACCAAAAGACTGAGCACTTTGAAGCACTGGACACCCTCTGGGGTCTTTATTTTTAAGCTCTCCTTGTCATGTGATTCTTCACCCCGTCACACTGGTGGAGAATGTGGGCAAAGCGGAGCTTAGACAACACAGATGGGTAAAACCTTATGATGTCACCCCTCTCGCTCAAAAAGCCTGGGATAACCCAAGCTGGAATGGAGGAATGACGGAGACTTGCTCCCAGCCACCAGAAGGGGGTAAGGGTAAGTGACATTTGCTTTGCTGCCATTTAGCCGGTGGCTCGTTGAGCTTGTCGACTAATTCCTGGTTTCTCTGTCCCGGTGCGAGAGGAAGTTGCCCATAGAGGAATCCTGCTCCGCCCACTCCGACTGCTGCAGCCTGGTTGAGAAGGTAGCACTCCTGTATGGCGGTGACCGCCCAGCGGGGGTTGATTATTGGGGAGGAATGTGTGAGTCGGCTGCCCCTCCCTTGATTGTCATCATCACCCGTTCCTTATTTGGCGCCCTTCACCCAGGCTCCCGATGGGAGTGGGGACAGGTATTGGACAGGTCTGGCACACTTGAAGTGGATCGAGCCTCGTCACCACCGCTGTTAAATGCAGAGAGCACCACTCCTCGAGACCGGTCTCTTCCACCGTGCATGCTGCGCTGGTGTCCTCGTGGGTCCAGGAAGGGTGTGTTAAGGGAATCCCACGTCGCCAGAGAAGTAGGCCGTCGGACTGCCATTCAGAGAAGCTACCGGACCAGAGAGGGGAGCATGTGTGGCGCCGGACTCTGCCCTTATCTGGACCCTTCCCCTGCAGCACGACGATGACACCAGTTCCACCATTTATTTTGAACACTTCCCTTTTCCCTGGACACTTTATTTTGTATTTTTATTAATAAAAGCCTCTCAAGGCCTGACACTACACCCACTGTGTCTGTCGTAAGCTCCTCCTGTTAGAGTTATGTATTGACATTATGCAACTTTGATCCTTCAGTTTCAGCTTCCATCTGGTATAACACGTCTTGTTCTAGGTCATGACATGACATGGCCTCTATATAGTATCTTAGACTGGTATGGGCGCCAGAGAATCTGAGAATGAAGATTCTGGACGCACAAAAAGATATGTGACTAGTCATAACATATTGTGATGAACATGTCTGAAGTCTTGTTTTGCCTGTTGCTTTTACTTATCTTGCTCTGTCCTTTCCTCTATAAATAAAGTGACTTACTATCCCAGGCTTGGAGGCAAAAGCAGAGAAACGGAGGCAAAAGCAGGCAGGGAGGCAGGGAGGCAAAGGCCTGCCCGGCCCGGTCTCGGGCAGACTGGGATCCGTCTGGAGGCAAAAGGGAGGTTAAGGAGAAACCTGCTTTCCCCGCTTGCAACCGACAGCGCAATCCTTGCAAGCTAAAATTCTAAAAACTTGTCTTGTGTTTTATTTCGCTTGAATTGATCCTTCCTAAAGAGCCGTTTGAGTGAAATAGTCTCAACACCTCCATCACCTACAGTCGAGATTCAGCACTTTTTATGCAGATTTTAGATCATACAGTGATGCTTTTATTTTAATCCTCTGCTGAAAAAATGAAACCATTGCATAATTTGTGATGGTTTCACTAGTTATAATGCAAATGCACTACAGGAAACCAGTATGTCATGATTAAAATGGGATGGTTTGTAATTGTATTTGTAGCAGATTTCTCTAGTTTTTATTGGTTTTGTCAGCCAGGTCACTGCAAATTTTTGTTTTGTAAAAGTGACAGGATTGCTGTAATATTGGGAGATAATAGTGATAAGTGTTAACTTATTAACACTGCCCCACGACTATTATTAATAAAATACTGTAGAGATCACTACATTATATTTCTCTGCAATGAGTCTGACACAATCTCTGTGTCTGTTTTGAAGTGAGCAGAATGTTAGCACTAACAAGCCATAACTGGCAAAAAAAAAAAACGTCAGTTTTTACCCTTGAGAGTCAAATATTGCGCTGCAAATTAACATCTATAACATGGCAAATGACGGCTTACTTAATTATTACCTATAAAGCAGTTTTATTTATTGAAATAAATCAAAGTCACTTTGCTGCAAAATCTGTAATCTTAATGAATTTTTTATGACTCACCCAGTCTCTGTAGTTCTACAGTAGTATTGCCTGAAAGTCCTCCAGCTAACACCTCACACATATAAACTCCTTTATCTTCAGTTCTGACCTCTTCAGTCTGAGAGAGAAGTTTAATTTGGAGATTTCATCACTGAAGAACTCAACCCTGTCTCTGTATCGCTCGTTTGATGCCTCTGGTAAAGCCGTATGCTCTTGGTGAGCAGAACCATAATATCTTCATCTGTTTTCTTCCATAAAACCTCGTCAATGTCTTGAAGTGTGATGTTAGAGTCAACAAAGCAGTTCAGAGTGACGTCTTCACCCACAGACACTGATACAGAGCGACTCGATCCTGACACTCTCAAACGCTCTGAAACAGTGTAAACCTTCACTAAGTACTTTCTGTGAAACCATAGAAAACTACGTAAAGAAATGTGATCATTACTCACCAACATCAACCTTTATTTCCAACCATAGTTTCTCCAGACTCCCACTGACCGTGAACTGTACATGTGTACTGTCCCTCATCTTCAGATCTCAGATCATCCAGACGGAGAGAAGTTTCCATGTTGAATCTGATCAGTGAAGAAATGAGCTCTGTCCTGATAATCCTGCTGCTGGGCTTCTGCTCGACTCTCTCCGTCCTGATACAGATGAACTAAAGTCTCTGAGTGTGTTCTCTTCCACTCCACCTCCAGATCCTTTATTGGTAAAAGATTCATCAACAGAACAGAGAAGAACCACTGAAGATCCCAGAGGAGCAACCACAGGACCAGACGGACCATGCACAGTCAACCCTGTTTTTCCCCAGAGAGAAGAGGAAGCGGAAGAGAAAAGTTTTATAAACATTGTTTTGTAGTCAAAAACCAATAAAAATTACATCTGTATTATTTCTTGTATTCAACATAAACCTTGAGTAAACTCTGATGTTTTGACCTTGACACTGATTTGTGTGTGTGTGTGTGAGAGAGAGAGAGAGAGAGAGAGAGAGACTCAAAAGCTTTGTGGAAAAACAAATTCCTGAAATTGCAGTGTGTTTTATCAAAAACACAAAATGAGAGAAACTCAACACTATCACAAGTGTGAGATATTTAGCATTGATTTGTTCTTAACCTGTCCAGCAGAAGGGATTACATCAAATATACAAATCCCTATAATTTTGTCAATTTCACTTCTGTTTTGTTGTTTTCCACTTCACAAGCAAAACTCTTTTCACTTTTCTTTGTTGTAAACTCTGGGTCAAATCAGGTAACCAGGAAATACTACCCGATTAACAAGTCAAAGTACAACAGAGACTGACACACCTCAACATGATAATATCTGACATGAATGTTACCAAACCAACATTAAACCAAATCTAAACATCTTCAGTTTCAAGAGGTGCATCATACAGGAAGCATTTAAACCAATCTTCCTGTACTCTCTGCTCCAGCTCATCCACAGAAATATTCTTAATTAAAATTTAAACTCAAAAAAAAAAAAAACATTTGTGCCTTTTATTTTGTTGTGTTCCCCTTTTCACCTGCTTTAGATTAAATTGAACCAATTATGTACAAACCATTTTAATAATAATGGTAACTAACACAAATATAAGTTTAGCCTTTTGCTCTTCAAAGTCAAACAGAATGTTTAATAAGACATTGTGGTGCATCTGGATGTGCCAAAACCTGTTTTATTTTACCAAGAAACTAATCAAGACAAACCGGTTCTGATTAAGTTGGAAAAAATTAAAAGCATCTCTAAAGAAAATGCTTGTCAAATTAACTCCAAATTAAATCAAACTCTGGTTTCCCTTTCAATTAAAACTATTTTTAATACAATATAATATAATACAAGGCTACAACAGAAGACAACAAAACAACAAAAGTATCACCAGCTTCATGTGTTTGCAGATATAATAACCGCAAAGGAGCAGAAATCAACATCTGCCTGACTACTAAAAGCAATTAAAAAAATACATCTGAATAAAGGCTGCAAGGTACATATCTTATCATCATTATCTCAAGTAACTCAAACAATGAAACTGTTGAAAGTGTAAGACATCAAGCAAGATCACGTTTAACTTGATTAATAAAGCAGGGAGACTCATCTTAAGGTGCTCCTAAATATAGCCTACTAAAAACACAGATTTTACACATAAAAAGAAAATAATAATAAAATGTATATTTTAGTTAAGTATTCTGTAATATAATCCATATATAGGCACAAACTCATTTCAAGCATTTAAGCAGAAGACTCTACAGCAAAAAGTATTTTAAAGATCACAAGCCACATAAGTTCAGTCAAATGTGCCCAAAACTTTAACTGACACTGTGTGCATGCAAAGATAGAATTAACTTGAAGAGGAAAATAACATACATACCATCTGATAATACTGGAATCACAGTCACTAAAATGATCATAAGCAGATCCATGTTCAGCTGAAGTTATGATCATCTCTGCCTAAATCAAAGTGAAAGTGATCCGGTGAAATGAAGGACTATTAAACCTGTAACCTGAGAATCTGCGGCTCATCCAGATAAACCGGTTCTGATTACAAGGAAAAACATCATAAAAAAGAATTTGTAAAGGAGTATACTACAGCGTTTTTATAAGATTAAATGGGAAGGAATTCAACCTAAATCAAAAATGTGTTAGATTAATGAATTATTGTCTGTTAAGCATTGCCTTGCCTCCATTTTTACACTTTTGGTGACAAAGGATAAAGTACTTCTGGTGAAATAGATTCAAATAGATTGGCAAAGTGAGAAAGTCCTGCATGGACTATCTTTACTAACTGTTGAACTCATTGAAGAAAAGCGTTGATTTTCTGGGGCGTCTAGAGCAGGGTCGGCAACTTTGTGTGAGTGCAACTTTATAAACTCCAAATGCACACCTTTTCATGTTGATATGGGTGTCAGGAATGGCATTCCATGTTGCAAAAATAAGTTTGTCGGGTTAGCGTAGTTTTCCATATCACTCCATTTGTGCTCTTTAGCGAGCAGCAGCCTCTGACGGGCGACTTCTTCAAGATCCGCTGACAGGGATTTGAACATTAACCCACAAAAGCAGATGCAAAAGCAGATGTCCACGCTGCATTAAACGCTCTATTTTCTTCCGACACTTTTCTTTTTGGGCTCTTTTCATGCTTACAGTGGTAGGGGTTCCGCCGTGGTCCCGCCAGCAAGTAAAGCGACGGCTGCTAGCGTTGATGTGACATATATTTTAAGTGACAAATTATAAAAAAACTTTATTAGATGGTATCAACTAAAACCCCAGAGGAATTGTGCAACAAAATGAACACATAATGACGATAATAAAAGAAAAAGAAAAAAAAACATTCCATGTTTTTTTGTCATGGCCATCAGGAGCCACTACAAGGAGGCTGAAGAGCCGCATGCGGCTCCAGAGCCATGGTTGCCTACCCTGGTCTAGAGCATGTTTCTGTCCTGAATGAGATCACAGATGAAGAAACACGCGGTAGTCAACAAGGAGAACAAGGAGAATGTACAGCCACTGTAATCTGAACAAAGTGCTGGTTGTGGAAGCTGTTGCCACAAGGCAGTTGCCCGGGCAAGGGCTTTCCCAGATAAAAGAGTAATAACATAAGCCACCTTGCTACGAGCGGTTGGGAATTTGCTTGGCTGCAGTTCAAAGTGCAATGAACACTGTGTGAAGAAGCCCTTACATCTGCCAGGGCTTCCATCATACCTCTCAGGATGAGGCAGGTGAATGTCAGAGTTTTGTAGGGTTGGGTGGTGATACGGGAGCTTGGGGTTGGGCCTTGGTTTCCCACTGCGGGTTTGAAAGAGACTGAAGATATTGTAGAATCTCTGAGATTGCCTGGCCTAGTTTAGAAACTGATGCTTCTTCTTGTGCAAGGACCATTCCTTGGTGGCTGCCTGGCTTGAAAAAGCAACAAGGATGCGCTCTGCATTTGACAAAGTTTGAGTTTCCTCTGCCGGGGTTGTATCCATGGTTCAGTCCTACTGTTATGATTCCGGGGGAATCTGTGAGGTGAATCAAACCCTGTAAATGCAATAAGACTGTTCTGAGAAGGGATATCCAAAAAAACAAAAGGACTTCAAAAAGAGTGTAAACAACACCAACCCCCCCTGTTGTGTTTATGACACCCTCCTCACCTCTGCTCTTCCTGCTTCTCCTCCTTCTGCCCAAAGACTTGGTTTAAAGTTAATTAGGAATAAGGCATTATATGTCATGTGTCTTGTGAACCTATTGTTCTTCACTCTCATGTTTGGTCTCATTTGAAAGGTCTCAGTGCGATTAAATTGGTCTCAATTTCACCGTAATCACTTATATTATGGAAAAGGGTCTCTGAAATGTATATCAATTATACCAATTTGGAAACTATTCCTGCCTGGCAAAATAAACATTAATCTTGGTTAACTTATAATATTGTCTGAAATAACTTTTCTAGTAGGTTAGTGACTTCTGAGGTTTTCCGCATTGTTGGCGTGCTAGGGGTGAGTCAGATCAATGATCGATGGATGGAGCCATCTTGAGATCTTCACTTCTGGCCACCAAACTGGCTTAGCATGCTATTACTTAGGGAACGCATAAAAAATTACTCTTTTTGAGTCTATCGAGGAGATAGCTGCATTAAGGTAAGCGATCTACGGGGTAGTCTCTGACTAAGACCTGGACTAGACCTGATGTGTCGTGAGTCTGTTCTGGCCAAACAAGGTCTCTAAGCGACCCAGACTCCTAACGAACGATAAGTCTAAACTAGGAAATATTATAGTTAATTAATGATCCAAATTTAATCACAACTAGAGGGATCAGCAGTTACATTTTAATAATTATGTATAAAATCACGAAATATTGGAGTCAGATAAAATTATGTATAAGGTCAGTACTATAATTGGAAAACCAAAACATTAATAAATTAGTGATTTTTAATGAGACGCAAAGAAAAGACCGAACACGCATTGACCTTCGACCAGGGCTTCTGGACTCCATTCTGCAGGAAAAGGGGGACCCTTACAGTTGGTGACAGTCCTAGTGATCTCCTATTGTCTGTCGGTGAAGGTCTTTTCAGCACGAGCTCCGAGAAGAGAGTTTGAGCTTCTTCCCTATTCTTCAGATGCTGTGGTAAGTCAATTCTTTTTTGGCTTTTAGAAATGTGAAGGGAAAGTGTACATGCACCCCATATAGACACATTTGTGGAATGAGTCAGAATACTCATCGTTAGACCGAGAGCGCGAGAAATCCTGCGGGGCTAAGAATTAGACAAAACCACACAAATTCACAGGAAAAGATAGCAGCAGAGTAGCTGAGGAATGAAGAATCTCGTGCGATTATCAAAGTTGGAAGAACATCATCTAATACTTAACCGAGGGCTAAACATTGCAACAAATTCAATGGGTTCCTTGTACTAGTGTTTATTGGCTTTGCAACATTTGAAAAGCAAACACTTAGTGCAAGAGAAAGGATGATAATCATGACAATTAATCTCGCTAGAACCTTGTGGATGTGAAAGTTTTTGAAAGTTGGGCAAGGCAAAGCAATGAAAAGTGCTGAATTTTAAGGGAACTTGAATCTGGGAAAATTTGCCTTGTAACCAGGGCTAAACCCCATTCAAAAGATTTCACTATCTCTCCTGAGGGAGAGATGGAGAAATTAATCAAATTAAATCACAACATACAGCTTGACATATCTTTTCAAATATTAGTCTTAACAATGAAGTGTATAGTTTGGACCTTTAAATTGTCTTCAGAAAGCTAGACAAACAGCACCAAAGGAATCAAACAAACATGTGTTTGTTCCATTTGCATTTGCTCTGGGTTTGCCCAACCCCCAAACTTTCTCACCTCAATGGATTCTTGAATGAATGCACTTAGTGACATCGCAGCTCAAGACTAAAGAAAATTGTGCCCAATTTCAAATTGTAGTCATAAAAATCTTCAGATTGAGCAGCAGTTTGACCCATGTTTCCAGTATGGCCTATGCACACAATGCACGTGTCAAGAATACTGGAACCATAGAGCCAAAACAAGGGTGTATCTTCAAAAAAAAAAAAAAACCTTGCAAGGAAAAAAACACAAACACAGTGGCGCAAGTACTAGCAAACTAAACCATTCCTCCTGGAAAGGAAGGCAGACATGAAATCTGATCAGAAAGTTAATTTTTCTGGACAAATTATTAAAGTTGTGTGTAATGTAAAAGTCAGGCAGAAAGTCACAAGTCTTTACGGACTGCAGAGATGGAAGTGGTCAAATTTATACCAATCTGACCATTAGCACTTTGTTAATTTTAGCCTTGTAGTTTTAAAGCATGACCATGACCGTGATATGTCTTTGTAAACTAAAACAAATTTGCCTCTGATGGTTTGCAATCCTAGATTGTAACCACCAGTAATAACTGCTTGGACCCACCAGTCTTCAAGCAATTTGTAAAAAGGCTAAACAATTTGAAGTTTCTTGTCTGTTTCTTTTTCAGATTGACTTTGTCAACCCTGGGGAATTAATTCCTCAGGAGGTCTGGTCACACCTGCACCAACTTACACCAAGGAGATGGGTGTGGAGACACTACAAGGGGTCGTTCACACCTCATAACACTGAATGAATAAGTCCATGACCTCCCAGTGTAGCACTGGATCTAAATTACACAATACAAATTATGGTAGGCTAAACATCACCCATCTCCTAAACACACATTTTTCGACACATTTACCTGGTACTAAACATGAAACCTCCAGGTCTAAATTATTCAAATTTATCACATTACACAATTTCAAACACATAGGGTAAATTAAATATATTTTTTAATTTCATTTTAAAACGTTTGTGCAATCTTGTGGTCTTTTGAACTGTATGTGAATATCGTAAAGTGCATAGAACCTGCATGGCCACAGTCACACAATAGTGAATTACAAATTTTAAAATTGAGACCTATTCAGCAATGCAGCTGGTCTCCAAGGACAAATACTTACGTCTGGTCATTGGCATTGTTACAAACTTGGGGGCCCACTAGTTTGCGGCACACGTCTAATGACTATACAAATTAATTTAAACAAGTAAACAATGAAACTGACATTATTATCAAGTGTGACTGGCCTGCACGTCAAATGCACAGGGAAGGATTGAAGAAACTGAATTACAGAGTTAAAATCTCTTTCTGCTGTTTTTGACCTAGTTAAACTAAGGTTTGCATTAATGCTTTAAAATGAAACAACTGATATAACTGATATATAAATGCACAAAAGATTGGATAAAATGATGTATAAGGTCAGTACTATAATTGGAAAACCAAAAGATTAATAAATATTAGTGATTTTAACGAGACGCAAAGGAAAGACTGAACACGCAGAGACCAGGGCTTCTGGATTCCATTCTGCAGGAAAAGGGGGACCCTTACAAATCAAACTCAGGTCCACGGTAAGTTAACCTTTGGCACTTATCACTGCACCACTGGAGCAGGTGTAACTCAGGTGTGGAGAAACAAACGAGAGGCTTGAGTATGACTCTTTAGGTTTCTCTTACTCACGATGAACAAAAAATTATTCCAAGAGTACACTCTTAGAGTCATCTTAGAGGACCAGCCACAAAGGAACTAAAAAAAAAACACTTCTTGATTGTAAGGTCTGAATGTAATCCCAAAAGAAAAACTTCCCTTAAACATCAGGCAGGGGAAAAGTAGCACACAAAAAAACCCCACAAAACCTCTCACCACAAACAACTGACAACAACATACTCCAATTCAGGACTCAACAAGAACAATAGGCAATGAGGTAATTAAGAGGGATTGAGAACAGGTGTGCTACAAGTCTCTAACAATAAGGTGATCTGGGATGATCCAGTGGTGAACCCAGGTAACCTCAGGCAGAACATTACAAGAAATGTGAAATTGTAGGAATGTAAAAAATGTTAGATGTGTAAGAATAAACTGAGGAGGCTCAGAGCAGATATTATGTTAAAATGTGCATCTGTACAGTGTCTTTAGTGCAGATGTATGCAAAAGTCCTGTCAGGATTTGTAATCTGCCATGCCTTATTTTTCGCCACTTGATGATGGCGCCAATTTTCCTATGTTTCTTTCTCTTAGCTAATTAGTTTTATTAGTTCCAGCCCTGTCTAGTTAGCTCCCTATTTAAGTGGCTTTCTTTTTTGTCATTTGTGCTTGGTTATTTTCGCTTGCTGGTGCCCGTTTGGTTAATGTGGAAGTTCTCTTGAAACATCTCTTTTTCTTTGAATTTTTGTCCCTGGGCTTCTGATTTCCTGATATTTTTCTGTCTACTCTTGAGAGAAGTAATTTGCCTTTTGGAGTAGTTTTTGTTTGGACTGTTTTGTTTTGCCCTGGAAATAAACGATTCATTTTTTTTTTTTTTTTGACTTGTGTCTCGCATTTTGGGTCCAACACTGCCGGTGGAGAGTATCTTATTACGGCGCTAGAGACCCATGTTCAAGTCCCAGTTCTGACAAGTCCATTGTGATCTTTTTTTCTTCATGTAGAGGTGGTATGGGAAGGCAGTTTATGGTTGGGGTAGGTGGTATCAGTTTATTCAGGATTCTGACAGGACCTTGTCTGACGCTGTGTAGTCTCCAGCCTGAAGATGAGACTCTCACTGTAGACCTGGCTCTCAGCACACTGTGTGTCTCTGGATCAAGATGCTCTGGATCAAGGGCAGGAGACCCCTCTGATCCTCACTATTGTCTGGAGGGTGTTGATTTGGTGATAACACACTCTCTACATTTAGCGGAAGAGAAATCTTTTATAATTCTTAATTTAATAATACGAATTTGTAATTGCAGTTGCTCTTCTCTTTATTGTTCTTTCTCATCATCTCGATCTGTTACATGCTGTGTCAAAAGTCCTTCAGATGAGTGTATTCACACTCTATAATCATATTATAATAATCAATTCAGCCTTCAGGACCCACAAAGATATATTGATAATCAATATAATATGACAAAATTGGCATACATTGCATACTGAATAAGCTTTATTTAATAAGAATCACTTTGCCTTAATGTGGTAGTGACTTGTAAATATATGATGTTAGCAGTCTTTTTTTAAGTAGATAACCGATGATAGGCTGCTGCATTTAAAAACCTGCTGTCTATATGCCATTCACTATTTCAATAAAAGTAGTGTTTTTCATGCTGCTAAAACACTACGCTCTGCAAGCTTCAGGATTGACAAATACAAGAAGAGTAAATCTCTTAGAAAGGACTGATAGGTCGAGAGAGAAGAAAGTAATGTGTTTTTGTTCTTCAAGAACTGATTTACTTGAGATATTAAACAATGATTGTAATGTTTCAATACATAATTATCTTAGTTATGAATAAATTGTTGTAAAAAGTAATTTTAGTGTGTTTTGTTGTGATTTGTGACCGGAGCCTCACATTCACTGCTATGTCTCTGCAAATATAATGCAGCTACAATGAAGAAAGGTGAACAAAGAATAAAAATACATTTTACAGTTTAAAAAGACACAATGCAAAATCAGTCAAAATCAAAGATGTCCTAAAATATGTAAGACTAGACAGATGTGCACTGCTTAGGATAGCTCACCCAGAAATTAATATTCTGTCATTCATAACTCACCCTCATGTCATTACAAACCCATAAGACCTTTGTTTATCTTCAGAACACAAGCTGAGATCAGTGTGATCTGTTATAAAGCCAAATAGTTTTAAAAAAATTGCAAATTGTGTTTTTAAGTTGTGTTTTCATGTGACAAATTGTGACATACTCACACTAGAGACCTGCGTGGGACAGATTTTTCAGTCCCGCTCCACAACAATATAGATTATTTTTTCCCGCTCCCGCCCGCAATATTCAAGTTTTGTCCCGCTCCACGCCCGCATGTAAACATTAAAACTGAGCACACATGACGCTTCAGACCTGAACTTCCAGACTTGTGGCTGCTGTATGCGAGTATTTTGCTGCATTTGTCGCAGCTCGCAAAGGAAGGTGCTTTCCATACCGTCACTGTCAGGGATTAGCAGTAGCTTGTTGTGTTTGTCTTGTGTTTTGTTGTCCTGGAGCACATGGCCTTTGTTTTGACAGCTTGCCATGTGCTTCGCTGTTAACTCCTCCCCTCTTGTTAAACCTAATTGTTTCACCTCCTGCACCCCATTTCTGTTAATTACCCAACCTACTTAATCTCCTTGTGTTTTCTGTCCTTTGTCAGTCCGTCGTCGTTTGATATTTGTTCATCCTGACTCTGAACCTTAGTTTGCTAGTTTGATCAGTTTTTGTTTGTCCGGTCTCAGTCCTGTCTTCAGTCTAGTTGTACAGTTTTTGCCTAAATGCGACTTTTTTGTTGGTTCTCGTTTTAGTCCTGTTCCCAGTCCAGTTAGTACCTTTTTGCCTTGTTGACTTTTGTTTGCTCTTTTCAGTTTTTTTGTTTTCCCCTTTCCGGCCCCACTTCTCAGCCCACCTGTAACCCGGCTCAGTACTCTCTCCTCTCAGACTACCTTCGGGTGCCAGTACCCGTCCCGGTCCTCTAGCGGGCGGATGTGGAACGTGGCTTCAGCGAAAGGCATCCCAGTTACCACCTGACCGCCAATTGCTTCCTGCCCCACCGGTTGGGGTCTGGTTCACCCATCATCCCATCTATTGTGACTGGAGTGACTTGAGCCATTCCTCACCTCCTCTGCAGCTGGGATTAAGGCTGGAGTCGCCTGCCAGTGGTTTCACCCTTTTGTTGGACAATTATCAAGAACTCTTGTTTGTCAAATAAACCATTTTTCTTCTGCAATTGGGTCTGCTTGTCTGCCTTGACAGTAATGGACTGACCCACATGGACCCAGCGGAAGAAGACTACGTCCGTACCGCTCTGGCCCACCAGGGGCTATGATTGGTCATCATGCCAATCAACTTTCAACTACCTCTCAGGAGGTTGACTCCCTCACACCTCTCAACTGGCTCATTTAAGCAGCCAGGTTAAAGATCTTCAGCAGGAGGTCCGAGTCTCATCCCACAGTCATTCCAACCCAGAACCACATGCCAACAATCCTCCTCCCTATGAGCGGGGACCCGAACTCTTGCCAAAGCCTTTCTCTCCCAATGTTCTCTGGTGTTTGCACTTCAGCCAAGTCGTTATGCCTCTGAACAAACCAAGGTGCCCTTTAAAGCCAAGGCCCACTAGAATACCAGGGCGTCCTAGTGGGTTCATCTCCCATGCCCCCTCTCCTATTCCCATTACCCTCCTTCCTGCGGTAATAACCTGTCTAGGAACCTCTCACAGCCTGCGAGGCTCTGGTTGACTCGGGCCGAGGCCAACTTCCTCGATGTCCAGACTGCTAGAAGTTGGGGCATCCCAGCCGTTCCTCTCACCCTCCTGTTCCGGTCTGGGGCTTGTCTGGCCAAAAACTTTCCACCATCACGCATTCCACTCCCTGTGTAAGTCTTGTCGTGTCGGGCAATCACTGTGAGAACATTGTGCTGCTTCTCCTGGACTCCCAACAGGCTCGTCTTGTTTTGGGGCATCCATGGTTGAAGCAGCATGGTCCTCACATTGATTGGTCCCATAATTTAATTTTGTCTTGGAACAAGTCTTGTTATGTGTCTTGTTTGGGTGCTGCTTCTCCTGTCTCTGTGTCTCCCTCTCATCAGGATCAGGAGGTGGATGTCTCATGCCCGGTGGAGTACCGTGATCTGTGTCGGGTGTTCAGCAAGTCCCGAGCTCTATCCCTTCCTCCCCACCGACCCTACGACTGTGCTATTGACCTTCTCCCGGGCACTTCTCCACCCAGGGACGTTTATTCTCCTGTCTGCTCCTGAACGAGGCTATGGACACTTATATCCAGGAATCCCTCCGTAATGGGCTCATTCGCCACTCCTCATCTCCCGCGGGTGCTGGTTTCTTCTTTGTTAAAAGAAGGATGGTTCTCTGCGCCCTGTATTGATTACAGGGGACTCAATGACATCACTGTCAAGAATAGGTACCCCTTACCCTTGATGTCTTCTGCTTTTGAGCTCTTGCAGGAGCTAAGGTCTTCACCAAGTTAGACCTCCGCAATGCCTACCACTTAGTCAGGATCCGGGAGGGTGATGAGTGGAAGACAGCATTCAACACTCCTCGGGACACTATGAATATCAGGTCCTTCCGTTTGGTCTCACGAACGCTCCTCCCAGGATGGGAAAGTACATCCCTGTGCTTTCTTTTCGCACCGTCTGAACCCTGCTGAACGGAATTATGACATCGGCAACAGGAGCTGCTGGCAGTCAGGTTGGCCTTGGGGGAGTGGCGCCACTGGTTGGAGGGGGCCACTCAGCTTTTTGGTCTGGACGGATCACAAGAATTTAGAATACATCCGTTCAGCCAAGAGGCTGAGTTCTCGCAGGCTCGCTGGGCACTTTTCTTCAACCGTTTCAGGTTCACCCTCTCGCATGCCCGGATCCAAGAATGTCAAGCCTGATGCCTTGTCTCGCGCTTTTTGAGCCCCGGGAGAAGCGGCTTCTGCCGACCCAATCCTCCCTCATGGGGTGGTTGTAGGGGCTCTTACTTGGCAGATCGAGAGACTTGTCAGCGAGGCCGGTCGAGGAGGGGTTGTTCCTGTGGGGTGTCCAGCGGGTCGGTTGTTTGTCCCTGAGCCCTTCGCTCTGAAGTGCTCCAGTGGGGTCACGACCCAAGCTAACCTGTCACCCGGGAGTCAGGAGATCGTTGGCAGCCATCCGTCAACGATTTTGGTGGCCGCCTCATAGGCCAGGATGTCAGGCAGTTTGTGTTGGCTTGCTCAGTCTGCGCCCCAGACTAAGACCTCTAATCAGCCTCCGTCAGGTCTGTTATGTCCTCCCCATCCCCACCCGTCCTTGGTCTCATATTGCCTTGACTTTGTTACTGGTCTTCCCCTTCTAAGGGCAACACCGCTATCCTTACGGTGGTGGATCGCTTTCTAAATCGGTTCATTTCATTGCCCTCCCAAGCTCCCCTCTGCCAAGGAGACCGCTACTGGTTATCGACCACGCTTTCCGGCTCCATGGGTTGCCTACAGACGTGGTTTCTGATCGGGTCCCCAGTTTGTCTCCCGTTTTTGGCAAGAATTCTGTCGACAGATCGGGCCACTACGAGTCTGTCCTCAGGTTATCACCCTCAGTCTAATGGTCAATGCGAGCGAGCCAACCAGGATCTTGAAAGAGCACTCCGCTGCCTGGCGCTCGTAATCCTGCCTCCTGGAGTCAGCAGCTGTCCTGGGCAGAGTACGCCCACAATACTCTACCAGTGGCATCCACAGGTATGTCACCCTTCGAATGTTCTGTTGGTTATCAACCCCTTTGTTTCCCATCCAGGAACCCGACGCCATGGTGCCGTCTGCCTAGCCTTTGTCCGGAGGTGTCGTAACACCTGGAATAAGGCCAGGAGGGTCTTGGCCCAGACCTCTAGACGCACCAAGGCAGCAGCTGACCGTCATCGGACTCCAGCCCCTCGCTACGTTTGTGGTCAGAAGGTATGGCTCTCCACCAAGGACCTGCCTCTCAGGGCGACTTCTCGCAAGCTGGCGCCCAGGTTCATAGGGCCATACCAGATCACCAAGGTTCTCAGTCCGGTGGTTGTTAGGCTCAAGTTACCTTCCTCCCTTGGTCGGGTACACCCTGTTTTTCATGTATCCAGGGTTAAGCCTGTCATTCGCTCCCATCTTAACACTAACGCCTCTTCTCCCACCCCCTCGTCTAGTGGATGGCTCTCCTGTCTACACTGTCCGGAGATTGTTAGACGTTCGTCGTAGGGGAAGAGGCTTTCAATACCTGGTGGACTGGGAGGGTTACGGTCCTGAGGAGAGGTCATGGATTCCGGCTCGACGTCCTGGACCCGTCGCTCATCGGGGACTTCCGCCGCGCAGGGATTATCCTTCTCCCTTGATACGCCTGGGGCGTTCCTGAGGGGGTACTGTCAGGATTGGCAGTAGCTTGTTGTGTTTGTCTTGTGTTTTGTTGTCCTGGAGCACATGGTTTTGTTTTGACAGCTTGCCATGTGCTTCGCTGTTAACTCCTCCTCTTGTTAAACCTAATTGTTTCACACTCCTGCACCCCATTTCTGTTAATTACCCAACCTACTTAATCTCCTTGTGTTTTCTGTCCTTTGTCAGTCCGTTGTTTGATATTTGTTCATCCTGACTCTGAACCTTAGTTTGCTAGTTTGATCAGTTTTTTGTTTGTCGGTCTCAGTCCTGTCTTCAGTCTAGTTGTACAGTTTTTTGCCTAAATCGACTTTTTTTTGTTGGTTCTCGTTTAGTCCTGTTCCCAGTCCAGTTAGTACCTTTTTGCCTTGTTGACTTTTTGTTTGCTCTTTTCAGTTTTTTGTTTTCCCCCTTTCCGCCCCACTTCTCAGCCCACCTGTAACCCGGCTCAGTACTCTCTCCTCTCAGACTACCTTCGGGTGCCAGTACCCGCCCCGGTCCTCTAGCGGGCGGATGTGAACGTGGCTTCAGCGAAAGGCATCCCAGTTACCACCTGACCGGCCAATTGCTTCCCTGCCCCACCGGTTGGGGTCTGGTTCACCATCATCCCATCTATTGTGACTGAGTGATTTGAGCCATTCCTCACCTCCTCTGCAGCTGGGATTAAGGCTGAGTCGCCTGCCAGTGGTTTCACCCCTTTGTTGGACAATTATCAAGAACTCTTGGTTGTCAAATAAACCATTTTTCTTCTGCAATTGGGTCTGCTTGTCTGCCTTGACAGTCACATACTATAGAAAAACATTTCCAAATATCGGATTTCCCTTTGTTTGGCTTTTGTAGTTCTGTATGTTCCTTTCTTTAATAATGAACTAATATCTGTAGCACTAAGCGCTCCACCTGTGTCATGCTCTCTTCAGACATTTTGCCTCGGTGTGGGTCTATGGTCTTTGTTCCTCGCAAGAACCACGTGAGAATTTACGTTATTTTGAGTTGTTCGTGTTGCTTTTTGTGCAGCAGATAAATAATATTTTATTTCTTTTTAACTATTTAATTTTAAGATATTTCCATTTTGCGGGAGTCCCGCAAATAATTTTATTCTCCCACAACCCGCACACACGAGGACCTTACCGCCCGCACTCCCAGCGTTCACATATCAAACCTCGTCCCGCGCCTGCACTGGGTTACGCTGGGGTCCATGAGACCCACGGTACTCCGCGGGATTGCAGGTCTCTACTCCACTTCTATTCCACTCTACTTTCATCATACTTCAAGTCAGAAGTCAGCCAAAAACCTCAGACTGTGTTCATCTGAAATACATAAGTCATGTACACTTAGGATGTGAGTAAAACACAAGCAAATTTTCATCCTTGGGTGAACTATTCCTTTAACACGTACATTCAGATATTTATTGACAGCAGGGGGTGCTATAATGTCACATGGGGTTAAACAGAAATCATCTTTCAGTGTACCATTTGTTTTTGTTTGCCAGTGTTACAAGAACTATATTAACAAAAAAAAATATTTGAAAAAGGGCAAGGGAAAATTTTAAGAAGACTTTGCAGTAAGTTGTTTGTTTTGTCTCATTTGATGTGCGACCAATAAACATATCTCTAAAATATCTATAAAGTGCTGTTCTTGTTCTGTTCAGGGTTAGGTCGTTAAAGCATGCATTCACCAAAAAAATATAAATGTAAAAATCTGTCATCATGATCAGTCTTTTCAGTTTATTAAAATGAGTGAGTACTGTCACTGTCAAGATGAAAAAAAGCTGACCAAAAAATATCATAAAAGTAAACATGACAACATCTACAAGTCTTTTTGTCATTTGTCTTTTTGTCATTTTTGCCAGGAAAATACTGAAATATAGTGGGTTTTTTTTTTTTTAAGATGCTTCAAATGATGTCCTGTTACAGCACCAACCTCAGTTGCTGCCTGTCCCGCACATAGCACCAACCCATGGCTTCCTGTCTGACCCAACAACAACCCCAGCTTCCTGTTTGTCCCGTACATAGCACCAACCCCAGTTGCTGTCTATCCTGGACTGAACAACAACCCCAGGTTTCTATCTGTCCTGCAGCCAGTACCAACCCCATACACAGCATGTCTCTGTGTCACACACAGCACCAAGCCCCCTCCTCTGTCACCGTGGTTAGTCTTTTCAGGGTAAAAATGAGTAAGAACTGCCACTGTTAAGATGAAAAAAGACTGATCTAAAAGTATCATATAAGTAAACATGACAATATTTGACAATAAGTTTAAAATTTTTACCATGAAAATACAGAAATACAGTGTTTACATTTTTTTAAGATTCTTTAAATAATGCATTGTTATGCATTTTGAAACGTGTAGTGTCTGTGGTTTGTGGTGTTTTTTTTTCAAACTCTGCTTGGCTCAGGATAGATAACGTTTCTCATGTGTTTCTTTCTCATGTTCAAGAGCTAGACTGTCTCTCTCTCTCTCTCTCTCTCTCTCTCATAATTTGAAAAGACAAATTCAGTTTGGATCAGAATATAAAACCTATGTGGAGAATTTTCATAATTCTTCCTGTTTGCATCATACACAGCACCTACCCCAGTTCCTGCCTGTCCCGGTCCCGACAGCAACCCCAGCTTCCTGTTTGTCCTGTTACAGCACCAACCCCATTTGCTGTGTGTCCCGTACATAGCACCAACCCAAGGCTATCTATCTGTCCTGTATATATCACCAACCCAGTTCCTGTCTGTCCCGGTGCCAAACACAAGTCCAGCTTCCTGTTTGTCCCGATACAGCACCAGCCCCAGCCCCAGTTCCTGTTTGACCCAGTCCCAACAACAACACCAGCTTCCTTTCTGTCCCATACACATAGCACCTACTTACGGCTTCCTGTCTATCCTGTACATAGCACCAACCCAGTTCCTGTCTGTCCCGGTTCCAACAACAACCCCAGCTTCCTGTTTTTCCCATTACAACACCAAGCCCAGTTGCTGTCTGTCCCGTACATAGCACCAAGCCCAGTTCCTTTCTGTCCCGGTCCCAACAACAACCCCAGCTTTCTGTTTGTCCCGTGACAGCACCAACCCCAATTGCTGTCTGTTCTATACATAGCACCAACCCACGGTTTCCTGTCTGTCCCGTACATAGCACCAATCCCAGTTCCTGTCTGTCCCGGTGCCATCAACAACCCCAGCTTCCTGTTTGTCCCGTTTCAGCACCAACCCCAGTTGCTGCCTGTCCCAGAGCCAACAACAAGCCAAGCTTCCTGTTTTTCCCATTACAACACCAAGCCCAGTTGCTGTCTGTCCCAGTACATAGCACCAAGCCCAGTTCCTGTCTGTCCCGGTGCCAACAACAACCCCAGCTTCCTGTCTGTCCTGTTACAGCACCAAGCCCAGTTCCTCTTTCTGTCCCGGTCCCAACAACAACCCCAGCTTTCTGTTTGTCCCCGTGACAGCACCAACCCCAATTGCTGTCTGTTCTATACATAGCACCAACCCCACGGTTTCCTGTCTGTCCCTGCACATAGCACCAATCCCAGTTCCTGTCTGTCCCGGTGCCATCAACAACCCCAGCTTCCTGTTTGTCCTGCTTTCAGCACCAACCCCAGTTGCTGCCTGTCCCAGAGCCAACAACAAGCCAAGCTTCCTGTTTTTCCCATTACAACACCAAGCCCAGTTGCTGTCTGTCCCGTACATAGCACCAAGCCCAGTTCCTGTCTGTCCCGGTGCCAACAACAACCCCAGCTTCCTGTCTGTCCTGTTACAGCACCAAGCCCAGTTCCTTTCTGTCCCGGTCCCAACAACAACCCCAGCTTTCTGTTTGTCCCGTGACAGCACCAACCCCAATTGCTGTCTGTTCTATACATAGCACCAACCCACGGTTTCCTGTCTGTCCCGTACATAGCACCAATCCCAGTTCCTGTCTGTCCCGGTGCCATCAACAACCCCAGCTTCCTGTTTGTCCCGTTTCAGCACCAACCCCAGTTGCTGCCTGTCCCAGAGCCAACAACAAGCCAAGCTTCCTGTTTTTCCCATTACAACACCAAGCCCAGTTGCTGTCTGTCCTGTGCACATAGCACCAAGCCCAGTTCCTGTCTGTCCCGGTGCCAACAACAACCCCAGCTTCCTGTCTGTCCTGTTACAGCACCAAGCCCAGTTCCTTTCTGTCCCGGTCCCAACAACAACCCCAGCTTTCTGTTTGTCCTGACAGCACCAACCCCAATTGCTGTCTGTTCTATACATAGCACCAACCCACGGTTTCCTGTCTGTCCCGTACATAGCACCAATCCCAGTTCCTGTCTGTCCCGGTGCCATCAACAACCCCAGCTTCCTGTTTGTCCCGTTTCAGCACCAACCCCAGTTGCTGCCTGTCCCAGAGCCAACAACAAGCCAAGCTTCCTGTTTATCCGTACATAGCACCAACCCATGGCTTCCTGTCTGTCCCGGCGCCAACAACAACCCCAGCTTCCTCTTTGTCCCTTTATAGCACAAACCCAAGTTGCTGTCTGTCTCATACATAGCAACAACCCATGGCTTCCTGTCTGTCCCCATTACACAGCACCAACACCAGTTCCTGTCTGTCCCGGTCCCAACAACAACCCCAGCTTCCTGTTTGTCCCATTACAGGACCCACCTCAGTTCCTGTCTCTCCCCGTCCCAACAACAACCCACGGCTTCCTGTCTGTCCTGAACATAGCACCAACCCCTGTTCCTGTCTGTCCCCGGCCCAACAACACCCCAGCTTTCTTTCTGTCCTGTAGCCAGTACCAACCCCATACACAGCATGTCTTGGTCTCACACACAGCACCAAGCCCCTCCTCTGTCACCGTGGTTAGTCTTTTCAGTTTAAAAATAAGTAAGAACTGCCACTGTTAAGATGAAAAAGACTGATCTAAAAGTATCATAAAAATAAACATGACAATATTTGAGAATAAGTTAAAAAATTTACCATGAAAATACAGAAATACAGTGTTTAATTTTTTAACATTCTTTAAATAATGTATTGTTATGCATTTTGAAACATGTGTAGTGTCTGTGGTTTGTGGTGTTTTTTTAAACTCTGCTTGGCTCCAGGATAGATAACGTTTCTCATGTGTTTCCTTTCTCATGTTCAAGAGCTAGACTCTCTCTCTCTCTCTCTCTCTCTCTCTCTCTCTCATTATTTGGATCAGAATATAAAACCTATGTGGAGAATTTTTATAACTCTTCCTGTTTGCATCATACACAGCACCTACCCCAGTTCCTGCCTGTCCCGGTGCCATCAACAACCCCAGCTTCCTGTTTGTCCCGTTTCAGCACCAACCCCAGTTGCTGCCTGTCCCAGTGCCAACAACAAGCCAAGCTTCCTGTTTATCCGTACATAGCACCAACCCATGGCTTCCTGTCTGTCCCGGCGCCAACAAAAACCCCAGCTTCCTCTTTGTCCCTTTACAGCACAAACCCAAGTTGCTGTCTGTCTCATACATAGCAACAACCCATGGCTTCTTGTTTATCCGTAAATAGCACCAACCCCAGTTCCGGTCTGTCCCGGTGCCATCAACAACCCCAGCTTCCTGTTTGTCACGTTTCAGCACCAACCCCAGTTGCTGTCTGTTTCTATACATAGCACCAACCCCACGGCTTCCTGTCTGTCCTGCACATAGCACCAACCCAGTTCCTGTCTGTCCCGGTCCCAACAACAACCCCAGCTTCCTGTTTGTCCCATTACAGGACCCACCTCAGTTCCTGTCTCTCCCAGTCCCAACAACAACCCACGGCTTCCTATCTGTCCAGACCATAGCACCAACCCCTGTTCCTGTCTGTCCCCGGCCCAACAACACCCCCAGCTTTCTTTCTGTCCTGTAGCCAGTACCAACCCCATACACAGCATGTCTCCATACACAGCATGTCTCAGTCTCACACACAGCACCAAGCCCCCTCCCCTGTCATTGTGGTTAGTCTTTTCAGTTTATAAAAAAGGAGTAAGGGCTGGCACTGTCAAGACAACCAACCCCATTTGCTGTGTGTCCCGTACATAGCACCAACCCAAGGCTATCTATCTGTCCTGTATATATCACCAACCCAGTTCCTGTCTGTCCCGGTGCCAAAAACAAGTCCAGCTTCCTGTTTGTCCCGACACAGCACCAGCCCCAGCCCCAGTTCCTGTTTTGACCCAGTCCCAACAACAACACCAGCTTCCTTTCTGTCCCATACACATAGCACCTACTTACGGCTTCCTGTCTATCCTGTACATAGCACCAACCCAGTTCCTGTCTGTCCCGGTTCCAACAACAACCCCAGCTTCCTGTTTTTCCCATTACAACACCAAGCCCAGTTGCTGTCTGTCCCGTACATAGCACCAACCCCAGTTCCTGTCTGTCCCGGTGCCAACAACAACCCCAGCTTCCTGTCTGTCCTGTTACAGCACCAAGCCCAGTTCCTTTCTGTCCCGGTCCCAACAACAACCCCAGCTTTCTGTTTGTCCCGTGACAGCACCAACCCCAATTGCTGTCTGTTCTATACATAGCACCAACCCACGGTTTCCTGTCTGTCCCGTACATAGCACCAATCCCAGTTCCTGTCTGTCCCGGTGCCATCAACAACCCCAGCTTCCTGTTTGTCCCGTTTCAGCACCAACCCCAGTTGCTGCCTGTCCCAGAGCCAACAACAAGCCAAGCTTCCTGTTTTTCCCATTACAACACCAAGCCCAGTTGCTGTCTGTCCCGTACATAGCACCAAGCCCAGTTCCTGTCTGTCCCGGTGCCAACAACAACCCCAGCTTCCTGTTTGTCCCGTTTCAGCACCAACCCCAGTTGCTGCCTGTCCCAGAGCCAACAACAAGCCAAGCTTCCTGTTTTTCCCATTACAACACCAAGCCCAGTTGCTGTCTGTCCCGTACATAGCACCAAGCCCAGTTCCTGTCTGTCCCGGTGCCAACAACAACCCCAGCTTCCTGTCTGTCCTGTTACAGCACCAAGCCCAGTTCCTTTCTGTCCCGGTCCCAACAACAACCCCAGCTTTCTGTTTGTCCCGTGACAGCACCAACCCCAATTGCTGTCTGTTCTATACATAGCACCAACCCACGGTTTCCTGTCTGTCCCGTACATAGCACCAATCCCAGTTCCTGTCTGTCCCGGTGCCATCAACAACCCCAGCTTCCTGTTTGTCCCGTTTCAGCACCAACCCCAGTTGCTGCCTGTCCCAGAGCCAACAACAAGCCAAGCTTCCTGTTTGTCCCGCTTCAGCACCAAGCCCAGTTGCTGTCTGTCCTGCACATAGCACCAAGCCCAGTTCCTGTCTGTCCCGGTGCCAACAACAACCCCAGCTTCCTGTCTGTCCTGTTACAGCACCAAGCCCAGTTCCTTTCTGTCCCGGTCCCAACAACAACCCCAGCTTTCTGTTTGTCCCGTGACAGCACCAACCCCAATTGCTGTCTGTTCTATACATAGCACCAACCCACGGTTTCCTGTCTGTCCCTGCACATAGCACCAATCCCAGTTCCTGTCTGTCCGGTGCCATCAACAACCCCAGCTTCCTGTTTGTCCTGTTTCAGCACCAACCCCAGTTGCTGCCTGTCCCAGAGCCAACAACAAGCCAAGCTTCCTGTTTATCCTATCCGTACATAGCACCAACCCATGGCTTCCTGTCTGTCCCGGCGCCAACAACAACCCCAGCTTCCTCTTTGTCCCTTTATAGCACAAACCCAAGTTGCTGTCTGTCTCATACATAGCAACAACCCATGGCTTCCTGTCTGTCCCGTACACAGCACCAACACCAGTTCCTGTCTGTCCCGGTCCCAACAACAACCCCAGCTTCCTGTTTGTCCCATTACAGGACCCACCTCAGTTCCTGTCTCTCCCCGTCCCAACAACAACCCACGGCTTCCTGTCTGTCCTGAACATAGCACCAACCCCTGTTCCTGTCTGTCCCCGGCCCAACAACACCCCCAGCTTTCTTTCTGTCCTGTAGCCAGTACCAACCCCATACACAGCATGTCTTGGTCTCACACACAGCACCAAGCCCCCTCCCTCTGTCACCGTGGTTAGTCTTTTCAGTTTAAAAAAATAAGTAAGAACTGCCACTGTTAAGATGAAAAAAGACTGATCTAAAAGTATCATAAAAATAAACATGACAATATTTGAGAATAAGTTAAAAAAATTTACCATGAAAATACAGAAATACAGTGTTTAAATTTTTTTTTAACATTCTTTAAATAATGTATTGTTATGCATTTTGAAACATGTGTAGTGTCTGTGGTTTGTGTTTTTTTTTTTAACTCTGCTTGGCTCAGGATAGATAACGTTTCTCATGTGTTTCCTTTCTCATGTTCAAGAGCTAGACTCTCTCTCTCTCTCTCTCTCTCTCTCTCTCTCTCATTATTTGGATCAGATTATAAAACCTATGTGGAGAATTTTTATAACTCTTCCTGTTTGCATCATACACAGCACCTACCCCAGTTCCTGCCTGTCCCGGTGCCATCAACAACCCCAGCTTCCTGTTTGTCCTGTTTCAGCACCAACCCCAGTTGCTGCCTGTCCCAGTGCCAACAATAAGCCAAGCTTCCTGTTTATCCGTACATAGCACCAACCCATGGCTTCCTGTCTGTCCCGGCGCCAACAAAAACCCCAGCTTCCTCTTTGTCCCTTTACAGCACAAACCCAAGTTGCTGTCTGTCTCATACATAGCAACAACCCATGGCTTCCTGTTTATCCGTAAATAGCACCAACCCCAGTTCCGGTCTGTCCCGGTGCCATCAACAACCCCAGCTTCCTGTTTGTCACGTTTCAGCACCAACCCCAGTTGCTGTCTGTTCTATACATAGCACCAACCCACGGCTTCCTGTCTGTCCCGTACATAGCACCAACCCAGTTCCTGTCTGTCCCGGTCCCAACAACAACCCCAGCTTCCTGTTTGTCCCATTACAGGACCCACCTCAGTTCCTGTCTCTCCCAGTCCCAACAACAACCCACGGCTTCCTATCTGTCCTGAACATAGCACCAACCCCTGTTCCTGTCTGTCCCCGGCCCAACAACACCCCCAGCTTTCTTTCTGTCCTGTAGCCAGTACCAACCCCATACACAGCATGTCTCAGTCTCACACACAGCACCAAGCCCCCTCCCCTGTCATTGTGGTTAGTCTTTTCAGTTTATAAAAAAGGAGTAAGGGCTGGCACTGTCAAGACAAAAAAAACACTGATCTAAAAGTATCATATAGTAAACATGACAATATTTGACAATAAATTACTGAAATATTGTGGGGTTTTTTAAATATATTTTAAGATGCTTTATATAATGCATTGTTATGAATTTTGAAACATGTATAGCATCTGTGGTTTGTGGTTTTTTTTTTTTGCTGTCTGTACCGTACATAGCACCAACTCATGGCTTCCTGTCTGTCCCGTACATAGCACCAACCCCAGTTCCTGTCTGTCCTGGTCCCAACAACAACCCCAGCTTCCTGTTTGTCCCATTACAGCACCAACCCCAGTTCCTGTCTGTCCCGGTCCCAACAACAACTCCAGCTTCCTGTCTGTCCCGGTCCCAACAACAACTCCAGGTCCTGTTTGTCCCAGTGCCAACAACAACCCCAGCTTCCTGTTTGTTCCATACACATAGCACCAACTCACGGCTTCCTGTCTGTCCCGTACATAGCACCAACCCAGTTCCTGTCTGTCCCAGTTCCTGTCTGTCCCAGTTCCAACGACAACCCCAGTTTCCTGTTTGTCCCATTACAGCATCAACCTCAGTTCCTGTCTTTCCCGGTGCCAACAACAACCCCAGCTTCCTGTTTGTCCAGTTACAGCACCAACCCCAGGTCCTGTTTTTTTTCCCTGTGCCAACAAAATCACCAGCTTCTTTTTTGTCCCATACACATAGCAGCAATTCACGGCTTCCTGTCTGTCCCATTACAGCACCAACCCCAGGTCTGCCCCCAGGTCTGTCCCGGTGCCAACAACAACCTCAGCTTCCTGTTTTTCCCATTACAGCACCAACCCCAGTTCTTGTCTGTCCTGGTCCCAACAACAACCTACGGCTTCCTGTCTGTCCCGTACATAACACCAACCCAGTTCCTTTCTGTCCCGTACATAGCACCAACTCACAGCATCCTGTCTGTCCCATTACAGCACCAATCCCAGGTCTGCCCCCAGGTCTGTCCCGGTGCCAACAACATCCTCAGCTTCCTGTTTGTCCCATTACAGCACCAACCCCAGTTCTTGTCTGTCCTGGTCCCAACAACAACCCACAGCTTTCTGTCTGTCCCGTACATAGCACCAACACAGTTCCTTTCTGTCCAGGTGCCAAAAACAACCCCAGTTTCCTGTTTACCCATACATAGCACCAACCCATGGCTTTCTGTTTGTCCCGGTGCCAACAACAACCCCAGCTTTCTGTTTGTCCCATTACAGGACCCACCTCAGTTCCTGTCTCTCCCGGTCCCAACAACAACCCACGGCTTCCTGTCTGTCCTGAACATAGCACCAACCCCAGTTCCTGTCTGTTCCGGTCCCAACAACAACAACCCACGGCTTCTTGTCTGTCCCGTACATAGCACCAACCCCTGTTCCTGTCTGTCCCCGTTCCAACAACACCCCCAGCTTTCTATCTGTCCTGTAGCCAGTACCAACCCCACACACAGCATGTCTCGGTCTCACACACAGCACCAAGCCCCCTCCCCTGTCATTGTGGTTAGTCTTTTCAGTTTATAAAAAAGGAGTAAGGGCTGGCACTCTCAAGACAAAAAAACACTGATCTAAAAGTATCATATAAGTAAACATGAAAATATTTGACAATAAATTACTGAAATATTGTGGGGTTTTTTTTAATTTATTTTAAGATGCTTTATACAATGCATTGTTATGAATTTTGAAACATGTATAGCATCTGTGGTTTGTGTTTTTTTTGCTGTCTGTACAGTACATAGCACCAACTCATGGCTTCCTGTCTGTCCCGTACATAGCACCAACCCCAGTTCCTGTCTGTCCCGGTGCCAAAAACAAGTCCAGCTTCCTGTTTGTCCCGATACAGCACCAGCCCCAGTTCCTGTTTGTCCCGGTCCCAACAACAACACCAACTTCCTTTCTGTCCCATACACATAGCACCAACCCAGTTCCTTTCTGTCCTGGTCCCAACAACAACCCCAGCTTTCTGTTTGTCCTGTGACAGCACCAACCCCAGTTGCTGTCTGTTCTATACATAGCACCAACCCACGGCTTCCTGTCTGTCCCGTACATAGCACCAATCCCAATCCCTGTCTGTCCCGGTGCCATCAAGAAGCCCAGCTTCCTGTTTGTCCCGTTTCAGCACCAACCCCAGTTGCTGCCTGTCCCAGTGCCAACAACAAGCCAAGCGTCCTGTTCATCCCGTGACATAGCACCAACCCATGGCTTTCTGTCTGTCCCGGCGCCAACAAAAACCCCAGCTTCCTCTTTGTCCCTTTACAGCACAAACCCAAGTTGCTGTCTGTCTCATACATAGCAACAACCCATGGCTTCCTGTTTATCCGTAAATAGCACCAACCCCAGTTCCGGTCTGTCCCGGTGCCATCAACAACCCCAGCTTCCTGTTTGTCCTGTTTCAGCACCAACCCCAGTTGCTGTCTGTTCTATACATAGCACCAACCCACGGCTTCCTGTCTGTCCCTGTACATAGCACCAATCCAAGTTGCTGCCTGTCCCAGTGCCAACAACAAGCCAAGCTTCCTGTTTATCCGTACATAGCACCAACCCATGGCTTCCTGTCTGTCCCGGCGCCAACAAAAACCCCAGCTTCCTCTTTGTCCCTTTACAGCACAAACCCAAGTTGCTGTCTGTCTCATACATAGCAACAACCCATGGCTTCCTGTTTATCCGTAAATAGCACTAACCCCAGTTCCTGTCTGTCCCGGTCCCAACAACAACCCAGCTTCCTCTTTGTCCCATTACAGCACCAACCCCAGTTGCTGTCTGTACCGTGCATAGCACCAACTCACAGCTTCCTGTCTGTCCTCCACATAGCACCAACCCAGTTCCTGTCTGTCCCAGTGCCAACAACCCCAGCTTTCTCTTTGTCCCATTACAGCACCAACCCCAGTTGCTGTCTGTACCGTGCATAGCACCAACTCACAGCTTCCTGTCTGTCCCGTACATAGCACCAACCCAGTTCCTGTCTCTCCCGGTCCCAACAACAACCCACGGCTTCCTGTCTGTCCTGAACATAGCACCAACCCCAGTTCCTGTCTGTTCCGGTCCCAACAACAACAACCCACGGCTTCTTGTCTGTCCTGAACATAGCACCAACCCCTGTTCCTGTCTGTCCCCGTTCCAACAACACCCCCAGCTTTCTATCTGTCCTGTAGCCAGTACCAACCCCACACACAGCATGTCTCGGTCTCACACACAGCACCAAGCCCCCTCCCCTGTCATTGTGGTTAGTCTTTTCAGTTTATAAAAAAGGAGTAAGGGCTGGCACTCTCAAGACAAAAAAACACTGATCTAAAAGTATCATATAAGTAAACATGAAAATATTTGACAATAAATTACTGAAATATTGTGGGGTTTTTTTTATTTATTTTAAGATGCTTTATACAATGCATTGTTATGAATTTTGAAACATGTATAGCATCTGTGGTTTGTGTTTTTTTTGCTGTCTGTACAGTACATAGCACCAACTCATGGCTTCCTGTCTGTCCCGTACATAGCACCAACCATAGTTCCTGTCTGTCCCGGTGCCAAAAACAACTCCAGCTTCCTGTCTGTCCTGTACGTAGCATCAACCCCAGGTCCTGTTTGTCCCGTTACAGCACCAACCCCAGTTCCTGTCTGTCCCGGTCCCAACAACAACCCCAGCTTCAACAACAACCCCGGCTTCCAGTCTATCTCGTACATAGCACCTACCCCAGTTCCTATCGATCTCATACACGGCACCAAGCCCCCTCCCCTGTCATTGTGGTTAGTCTAATAAGGCATTATATGTCATGTGTCTTATGAACCTAATGTTCTTCACTTTCATCAATCAATCAATCAATCATTTTTATTTATATAGCGCTTTTAACAACACAGGTTGCATCAAAGCACTGAACAGTATAATGACAGGGATGTACAGGGATGTATAATGACGAGAGTGACCAATTTCTTATTAAATGCAGAGACGGTCTCTGTAGTCAATTCAACTATCATCACTAGAAGTTAAGTGTCCCCAACCAAGCAAGCCAGAGGCGACAGCGGCAAGGAAACAAAACCCCATCCATACAGAATGGAGAAAAAAAAAACCTTGGGAGAAACCAGACTCAGTTGGGGTCAGTTCTCCTCTGACCGGACGCCCAGCACTTAACTTCCAGTTCAATTTTAAACGCAGCTGTGTCAGGTAGTGTAAATTTCATGTTTGGTCTCATTTGAAAGGTCTCAGTGCGATTGGTAAATTGGTCTTATTTTCACAGTAATTACATATTATGGAAAAGATTAAAACTTGGTAGAACTGTGTTCTGTGAAAAAGGGGGTGTGTCCTCCTTTTGAGTCTCTGAACGTGTTCCAGCCAGGTGTGAGCACGGGAACCTAAACACCAAAAGGTTTATACAACTACATTTGGGATCTCTTTGTCTGGTCTGAGTATATAAGGAAAGTGACAAAACACAACAAGGAGTGATTCTGTAGCCAGATTGGCCCGTAGTGTGGTGTGTGTCCTGATACACTACACTATGTACTTTTCTAAAGACCAGGTATAATGACCTTTTATGTTTGTTTCATTTTGTTTTGTGTTATTTTTGTACTGCTGATCAGTTGTGCAAATGTCTATGAATTATACCAATTTGGAAACTATTCTTGCCTGGCAAAATAAATGTTAATCTTGGTTAACTTATAATATTGTCTGAAATAATAACTTTTCTAGTAGGTTAGTGACTGCTGAGGTTTTCCGCATTGTTGGCGTGCTAGGGTGAGTCAGATCAATGATCGATGGATGGAGCCGGGGCCACGTTTTTGAGATCTTGACTTCTGGCCACCAAACTGGCTTAGCATGCTATTACTTAGGGAACACATAAAAAATGACTCTTTTGAGTCTATTGAGGAGATGGCTGCATTAAGGTAAGCGATCTCACGGGTAGTCTCTGACTAAGACCTGGACTAGCCCAGATGTGTCGTGAGTCTTTTCTGGCCAAACAAGGTCTCCAAGCGACCCAGACTCCTAACGAACGATAAGTCGAAACTAGGAAATGTTATAGTTAATTAATGATCCAAATTTAATCACAACTAGAGGGATCAGCAGTTACATTAAAATAAAATATAACTAAAATCACAAAAGATTGGAGTCAGATAAAATTATGTATAAAGTCAGTACTACAATTGGAAATGCAAAAGATTAATATCAGTGATTTTCAAAGAGACGCAAGGAAAAGACCGAACACACATTGACCTTCGACCAGGGCCTCTGGATTCTGTTCTTCAGGAAAAGGGGACCATTACACTCTCTCTCTCTCTCTCTCATAATTTGAAAAGACAAAGTAAGTTTGGATCAGAATATAAAACCTATGTGGAGAATTTTCATCATTTCCACTACAGCACCAACCCCAGTTCCTGTCTGTCCTGGTCCCAACAACATCCCCAGTTCTTGTCTGTCTATAAATTAAACACACTTTACGTCAGCTGATATTTATCTCTCATATGTTTCTGTGATAGAAATCAAACTGGTATTCCTGCAGATCATAAACTTATAATGATTAATGACTAATTCATAATTTAAATAAACTGATGTTTTAGTCTATCTTATATTTAATTATTCATATTCATGTTTCTTTTCTATTACATTTCAAATATATTTTTATTATTTCCTTTTTGCCATCATGAGAGCAGAAATCTCTTTGTGTGTGTCGTGTCAGTGATGACAGGAAGCTAAAATCCTCCTGTCGGTCTAATAAACAGCTGAAAACAATACGTCATGGGAGAGAGAGCTACGCAAATGCCCCAGCTCTTCTCTTCTCTCACATCTACATTTACATTTTACCCAAAAGACGTAGCACAGGTCAAAGTTTTAGGATTTGAAGGATCTGTTCTGTGCAAAAGTTAATATGCTGTACACATTTGTTTGTTGTTTTCTGTTTGTGAAGGTTATTATAGATATTTGCCACAAAGCCATTTTCACGTGCAAAACTGTTGTAAATGTTTTACAAACCTACCGTTTACAGGTTGTGTGTCGTACACACGGTGTTGAAAGATCTACCAACGAAAGAGTAATACGAATGATGAAACATTTACAACTGATGAGTAGTTTTCACTTTAGAATAAGATATGCAGAAAGTGTTTTAAATGATTTAGTAATGCGTTTTATAATAGGTTTTGACAGCCTAATCTCATGGCAATTCATACATATTTTACAATCTCACTCCAACAAATTCATAGTATTTTTGCCAAATCATATGTATTTAAGAGTCGCCCCTAAACCTATGTGTCACTGGGGTTTCGACAAATGTGAGTGAGTCATACGCACTCATACAAATTAGCCACAAATTTGCCAACTTGTAAATATACATACGAATTGGTCGTGAGACGGCGTTGGTTTTGAATACTTTAGTGTGTGCTGCAGCGTAAAGACTGACTGCTGAACGATGCTATGAGATAATAGTACATTGTTGACATTTTAATAAGTGATTTATATTCATTTGAAATATTAACAAATAACTTAACCATTTACCAAGTATGTGTTTGATTATTTTATGATTTAAAATAAGTTATGAAAGATTTGTGCATTATTAGCATATTAATGTGTGTATAGTAATTTTTCATAAATCATCTAAATCACTTGTAAATTATTTACAAAACATAGTAAAGCATATTAACATATCACTTATTAATCATTTATGAACAGTGTCACTGTGTGGAAGGAGCACTCGACGAGAACATAACTCTTAATAGTTTTAATCTTCCACAAAGAAGCAAATAATAATAATAATACTACAGACTATAAAAACACGTATACAAAGATTAGAACGGATGATTTAACATGTGGCAAACAGGAACTTACAGCATAACTAAACACACCTGAACATAATGAGAGAATTAACAGGAAGTAGGGCACACAGAGACAAGAAAAAGCAACAACAAAAGTCTAAATGTGTGACATTTATATATATATAAAAAAAAAAAAAAACAGAACGGGAACTTTGGGAGGACAAACCCCCAAGAGGGTGACAGCAAACAGAGCCTAAAAAAAACTAACCATGGAGGACCATGGAAGAACAGACGGAGGGAGGAGCCAGGGAAGAGACAGGAGAAGATCCGGGGAACCAGAAGCATGCTGTTGAGCCCATAGAGGACCGAGGTGGAGACGGGGGAGGATGGAGGAGCCTGACAGAGCCGGAGGAGTGGAACAGCTGGACGGGACCGGCGGGGACTCAGGATACAGGGGATGTGCCAGGTCTATCTCCATATCAGTCATCCAGCTCCTTCTGTAGATCCAGCAGCCCCAGATGGATAATAAGCTCCACTCCACCTCCAATCCTCTTCAGCGGTGGGCTCTGGCCATGGCTCCGCGTTACATTGAGATGGTGGACTGGGCTCTGGATCCTGAGTGGGGCTGGTGTCGTCGTCCGCGGGCTGAACAGTCATTAACAAAATCACACGACACCAGCACCCACTCGATGTAGGCGGCAACGCTCTCAAGGAGCGTTTAACATGTGATAAACAGGAACTTCTATAGCATGAAGTAAAGTCACACCTGAGCACAATGAGAATTTACAGGAAGTAGGGCACACAGGAACAAGAAAAAAAAAAAGTCCAAATATGTGACAAACATCGTTATGTTCTGTAAATGATTAGTTCATCATTAACTAATAATTCCTCACACGTGGACGTTATTGTAGTGCTACCGGATAAACTTAATAATCATGTAATAAAGTCATTCGGGACAGCAAAATAATTTCAGAATTAAGAAAAAAGCTTTGAAATATAGAATATAAAACTTACCATATGCAGATTTAGAAGTTAAATGTAAGTGTGGGAATGAGTCACCATTAAAAGTATTTCACAGTCTAAACAGAGTCCTGAACCACACGCAGGCAACATAAAACAACATTAACACCAATAACTGAACAGACTAGAACATAAAGAGGAAGGTTCTGACTTAATGATTCACACCTGAACATATGAATCAACAAGAGACAGAAACTAGGCTACAGAGAGACAGAGCACACGGGAATAAAAATAAATCAATCATAAGGATAAGATCACTTGATCGCTCATCACGATCAGTCTCTAGAACCCAGATCTTAAAACATTAACGTTAGGCCAATATAATCCGCAAAATCCAACTTTACGAATGCACATTTTATCAATAACACAAGCAGCTTTTAATTGTCCTACATTTACTTGCTGACACATTTTTCTAATGAAAGAAAATAAAAGATAGCTTCAAATACCAATATTCTTAACTTTTTTAAATCAATCATTTTTATTTATATAGTGCTTTTAACAACACAGGTTGCATCAAAGCACTGCATGAAATGTACAAATACATCAAATAACAGAACAGTCTTTTACTTACGGCTAATATCATTAACATTCATGTTGTCTAAATGCTCCGTCACTGCCCTGTGAGCGGTCTTCTGTCCGAGGAGTCTCATGACCGCATTCATGTCCAGAAACTGAAGAGTGTCTCAAAGAGAGAAGCTTTTCACGCCTCAGTCAGCGTCACGCACGGCCGGAAGTGCTCAAATGTCAGGTGGAAAGTCCCTTTGTGGTGAAAAGATCCGACGCAGACGCGTACACGAGAAGCCACGATGCATCAGCCGAAGGTTCCCGGCAAGCTGTAGTCATCATTTCACACATTAATATCTGAAAGTCTCGTTTTAGCTCTGGTGAAATCCGTGGTCTAATTTGACCGTCTGTAGTCGTATGCCAGACCAGAGATGAGCATAGCCTTAAAATTGTTCACATGTGATTTTCGCCCAAGCAGCTTTTAATTGAAACACTTAAACACGATTCCTTTCTATTTTATTGAATTATTCCGCAGCGTTATTAAATATAGCGTCGTTTATTGTGCTAAAAATACTTTAAATGTTTCAAAAGTTAATCACGTGCATTTGCTAATATGATGTCGTGCATCCCACAAGCTTGCAGCGTTCATACACATTAACTGATATTCCTATCATTCTACTGTTTTTCAGTATATAAATAAAAATGCACTTTCATCTCCCAGCCGCTAGATGGCGATCATATTGAGACACGGGGAAACGCCGGAAGTAGATTAGATTAGATTAGATTCAACTTTATTGTCATTACACATGTACAAGTACAAGGTAACGAAATGCAGTTTAGGTCTAACCAGGAGTGCAATAAGCAGCAAGTGCAGGATATAGGTACAAATATAAATTACAAAGATAAATATGTGATAAATATGTACAAATTAAATTACAGATGAGAAGGGGGAATTTACAGTGATTATGTGTAAACAATTTACAGATCGTTATGTACATAAGAAAGAGCAGGATATACAGGATATGTATAGACAATTTTACAAGAGTATGTACAGTGGATATGTACATACATTTACAATAGATATATACAGTGGAGTGCAATGAATGTTAAACAGTGCATTTTTGTATTTTTGTTTTTAATGGGGTGGGTGGGGCAGACATCAGTGGGGTAGAATTCAGTAGTGAGACAGCTCTGGTGAAAAGCTGGTCCTCAGTCTACTTGTTCTAGTCCGGGGGAATCTGAATCGCCTGCCGGATGGCAGGAGGGAAAACAGTTTGTTGGCAGGGTGAGAGGAGTCCTTAAGAATACTGTGTGCTCGACGCAAACAGTGTCTCTTCTGGATCTCCTCAATGGATGGAAGTGGAGTTCCTGTGATGCGCTGGGCAGTTTTCACCACCCGCTGCAGTGCCTTACGCTCAGCAACAGAGCAGCTCCCATAGCAGACTGTGACACAGTTTGTTAGGATGCTCTCTATTGTACAGCGATAGAAGTTCACCAGGATGGCTGAGGACAGCTGGTTCTTCTTAAATTTCCTCAGAAAGAATAAATGCTGGTGAGCCTTCTTGACCAGACTGGAGGTGTTGGTGGTCCAGGACAGATCTTCAGAGATGTGGGTTCCCAGGAACTTGATGCATGAGACAGGCTCCACAGCAGTCCCATTAATGTGGATGGGATCATGTGTGCCTCTTCTCACCTTCCTGAAGTCCACAATGAGCTCCTTGGTTTTGGTGGTGTTAAGGAGCAGATTGTTTTCTTTGCACCACGTGGCCAGATGCTGGACCTCCTCCCTGTAGGCAGTCTCATCGTTGTTGCTGATGAGACCGATCACCGTAGTATCATCTGCAAACTTGGAGTTAGATCCAAACACAGGTCTGCAGTCGTGGGTGAAGAGGGAGTAGAGGAAAGGGCTCAGCACACAGCCTTGTGGTACACCAGTGTTGAGAGTGATAGTGGTGGAACAGATGTGGCCTGACCTAACATGCTGAGGTCTGTTGGTCAGGAAGTCCATAACCCAGTTGCACAGTGAGGTGTTAATGTCCAGATCTCTGAGTTAACTTAGAGGGTATGACCGTGTTGAATGCTGAACTGAAGTCAACAAACAGCATCTGTGCGTAAGTATTTTTATTGTCCAAGTGTGTGAGTACGGAGTGCAGTGCAATGGAGACTGCATCCTCAGTGCTCCTATTAACTTGATAGGCAAACTGGTGGGGGTCCAGTGTGGAAGGCAGAGAGTCCTTCAGATGTGACAGGACTAGTCGCTCAAAGCACTTCATAACGATGGGTGTGAGTGCTACAGGGCGGTAGTCGTTTAGGCACACTGGGCTAGAGATTTTTGGCACTGGCACAATGGAGGTGGATTTGAGGCATGTTGGCACAGCTGCTTGGGCAAGGGACATGTTGAAAATGTCCGCGAATACCCCAGCGAGCTGCTCTGCACATGCCCGTAGTACGCGTCCAGGGATACCGTCTGGTCCAGCAGCCTTGCGCGCGTTAATCCGGCTTAGTGCAGTATAAACCTCTGAGGAGGTGAGTGTGATGGGTGGGTCGGTTGAGGGGGTGATCTTGGTGACCGTTTCATTATTATCCCTCTCAAAGCGAGCATAAAAGTCATTAAGCTCGTTCAGAAAGAAGACATTAGGTGCTGTGGGGGTGGAGTGGTTGGGTTTGTAATCACTGATGGCCTGGATGCCCTGCCACATGCGTCGAGGGTCAGAGTTGGAAAAGTGCTCCTCTAACTTCAGCTTGTAGCAGTACTTGGCCTTTTGATGCCCCTCTTCAGATTTGCCCTGGAAGTGCTGTAGGCCTGTGCGTCACCTGATCTGAAGGCAGTGTTGCGTGCTTTCAACAGAAGGCGCACCTCCTTGTTCATCCATGGCTTCTGATTTGGGTATGTGGTGATCTCTTTCTGGGTAGTAACACTGTCTATGGTGGTGTTGATGTAATCCAGAACAGAGGAAGTGTAGTGGTCTATGTCCGTGTGAGAGCCACAGGTAGCCTGGGAAGCAAACATACTCCAGTCTGTGTGTTGAAACCGGTCCTGGAGTGTGGAGTCAGCCCCGCTGGCCAGAGACTTTAATGGTCCTCACTGATGGCTTCACACGGTTGATGAGGGGGGAGTACTTGGGGGTGAGGAACAAAGAAAGGTGATCCGATTGTCCTAGATGGGGAAGGGGGTTCACAGCATAGGCTTCAGCCATGTTTGTGTATACATGGTCCAAAGTTCTGTTTCCTCTGATGTGACAGAAAACGTTTTGGTGAAATTTAGGGAGGACTGCCTTCAAGTTAGAGTGATTAAAATCCCCCGCAACAATAAATGCAGCCTCCGGGTGAGCAGACTGTTGTTTACTGATGGCTGCATGAAGTTCGTTCATAGCAAGCTTGGCATCAGCATTGGGAGGAATATAAGCAGCAGTTATGATGGTGGATGTGAACTCCCGTGGCAGATAAAACGGTCTCCGCCCGGCCGGGAAGAGTGCTCAGCCTCGGTTGTTCTGACGATCTCCGGGACGAGTTGAAGGTTGCCGTTAAAACTGTCTGAAAATGATGAACCAATATCCAAAAGCTCATGTCGGGTGTACGATGTAAAGGCACTGCTGTTCTGCACAAACAGACCCGAAATGAGCAGGTAAAATACTGCAAAACTGCAGAAACTGGAGAGACGCTGAGCATCGCGATGTGTACGCGCCGCCATCTTGGTCGTACATGTCAGTAAAGATCACGGCTTAGTTTTTACATGAGAGAGAAGAGCAGCGATTCTGCGTTTTAATGTTTAGGGTGATATCAGGCAAAATGGGCCATTTAAGGATAAAGCGTCTTCTCTTTAAACGTTAACAGCCAATGACTGCAAAGAACTTACATTTACATTTAGTCATTTAGCAGACGCCTTTATCCAAAGCGACGTACAAATGAGGTAGGCATATAGAAGCAAATTAATATCAGCAAAAGGGCAGTAGTGCATAAGTGCTCTTGAGTGGGGTCTTGTCTTACCTAACGCAGACACAAGGCTTTTTTTTTTTTTTTTTTTTTTTTTTTTTTTTTTTTTTTCAAACAAGAAAAGGATAGGAAGGAGCAGGAGAAGAAGAAGAGAGTGCTATCAATGTTGGGTCAAGTGCAAACGAAAAAGATGAGTTTTGAGTTGGTTTTTGAAGACTGCTAGTGACTCTGCTGCCCTAGTGGCCACGGGCAGATCGTTCCACCAGCGAGGAACAGACCAGGTGAAGGTGCGCAAGAGTGATTTTGCACCTTTTTGTGAAGGCACTGCAAGACGCCTTCGTTTGCAGAGCGTAGGCACCTGGAGGAACATATAATTCAATTAGTGAGTGTAAGTAACGAGGAGCGGAGCCTGTGATTGTCCTGTAGGCCAGCATCAGGGATTTGAATTTGATGCGGGCATCTATAGGAAGCCAGTGTAAACTAATGAAGAGGGGTGTGACGTGGGCCCTCCTTGGTTCGTTGAAGACCACCCTCGCCGCTGCATTCTGGACCATCTGAAGAGGTCTGGTTGTAGAGGCTGGGAGGCCAGCAAGGAGGGCGTTGCAGTAATCCAGTCTACTCAGGACTAGTGCCTGGACGAGGATCTGGGTAGCGTGTTCTGATAAGTACGGTCTGATTTTCCTGATGTTGTACAGCACAAACCTACAAGATCGAGCAGTTTTTGAAATGTGCTCAGTGAAAGTTAGCTGGTCGTCAATGATCACTCCAAGGTTCCTAGCTGACCTAGACGAGGATACAGTAGCCGAGCCTAGCTGAAAAGATAGTTTGTGCTGTATGTTGGGATTGGCGAAAAAACGAGGAGCTCTGTTTTTGTGAGGTTTAACTGCAGGTGATGATCCTTCATCCAGACTGAGATGTCGTTTAGGCACGCAGAAATACGTGCAGAAACAGTGGGATCGTCTGGTTGAAAGGAGAGATGGAGTTGAGTGTCGTCAGCATAGCAGTGATAAAGAAGCCATGCTTCAGAATGACAGAACCCAGTGATGTCATGTAGATGGAAAAAGCAGTGGCCCAAGTACTGAGCCCTGAGGCACTCCAGTATTGAGGTGATGAGACTCTGAGACATCGCCCCTCCATGATACCCTGAAAGACCTATCAGAGAGGTAGGACTCAAACCACCGAAGGGCTGTTCCAGAGACCCCCATCTGCCTGAGGGTTGATAGGAGAATGTTATGGTTTACAGTGTCAAAAGCAGCAGACATGTCCAACAGGATAAGCACTGAAGATTTTGATTGTGCTCTTGACCGTCTCAGTGCCTCAATGACCGATAGAAGTGCAGTTTCTGTGGAGTGGCCGCTTTTGAAACCTGATTGGTTGCTGTCCAGGAGATTGTTTTGTGAGAGATGGGAGGAGATTTGGTTAAAGACAACACGCTCTAGTGTCTTAGCCATGAATGGGAGGAGAGATACAGGTCTGTAATTTTCAATGAGCTCAGGGTCAAGTGTGGGTTTTTTAAGGAGAGGGGCAACACGAGCCTCCTTAAAAGCTGAGGGAAATGTACCAGTGGAGATAGAGTTGTTGATAATGTGGGTGAGTGCAGGGAGGACGGATGGAGCGATAGCCTGAAAGATGTTAGTAGGGATGGGATCTAAAGGGTAGGTTGTGGCATTCGTGGCAAGGACGATTTTTGATACCTCCGTTTCAGAGAGGAGGGAAAAAGTGGAGAATGTGTTGGGGTGCTGTGGGTTGATGTGCGTAAGGCGAGGAGCAGCAGGAAATTGATTGCTGATCTTAGTGGTTTTGTTAATGAAAAAACAAGCAAAATCATCAGAGGTTAAGGATGACGATGGTGGGGGGACAGGTGGGCAGAGAAGAGCAGAGAATGTTTTAAAGAGGCTTCGTGAGTCAGAGGAGTTGTTAATCTTTGTTTGGTAATAGTTACGTTTAGCAGTGGAGACATTATTAGAAAATGAGGAGAGAAGAGACTGAGTAAAAACAGAGATCCGATGGATCCTTGGTTTTCACGCCATTTTCTTTCCGCAGCTCTGAGTTTGGAGCGATGTTCGCGGAGAACTTCAGATAACCAGGGGGCAGAGGGAGTTGGCCGGGCAGGTTTGGTTGTTAGAGGACAGAAAGAGTCCAGGCAGGATGTTAGCGTGGAGCAGAGGGTATTGGTAGCAGTGTTAACATCTAGTAAAGAGAACCGGTTAGGAGGAGGGAGTGACAGTGACACTGCAGAGGAAAGACAGGTTGAAGAGAGTGTGCGTAAGTGGCGAAAAGTGACCAGCGGAGGTTTGGTGTTATGTTGGAAGAGGTTAGGGTGGTGTTGAATGTAATCAGGAAGTGGTCAGATGTGTGCAGTGGTGTTACCTGGGCATGATGAGTAGAGCAGTTTCGGAGTGTAGATGAGGTCCAACTGATTACCTGATTTGTGCGTGGCAGTGGTGGATACACGGCTGAGATCAAAAAGACGCCAATAGGCTGTGGAAGTCGCAGGCCAGACTCTTATCTACATGGATGTTGAAATCACCTAGCAGTACCAGAGGAGTGCCATCCTCTGGAAAAGCAGAGAGCAGCACATCCAAGTCATTAATGAAGTTACCGAGGTGCCCTGGGGGCGATACAGATGAATTTTACAGATCAGGTGAATTTTAAAAGGGTGGGTGACAGTAATGGCGTGTGATTCAAAAGAGGAGTTTGTATTGAGGGTCTGTATTTGGCTGTGCTTCCAAGTCTTTGATATGAGCAGGCCAGTACCTCCACCCCTCCCAGAAGTGCGAGGGGAATGAGTGAAAGTATGGTTGGCAGCGAGGGCAACTGGAGTAACAGTGTCCTCTGGTTTAATCCAGGTTTCGGTAAGTGCTAGAATACTTAGATTGGAATGTTCTGAGATGGCTGTGATGAAGTCAGTCTTTTTTACAGCAGACTGGCAATTCCAAAGGCCGATGGAGAAAGAGTGTGATGTGGTGAACGATGTGGGAATAGTATGCATATTATTGTAGTTGCGCCTCCGATGACGCCGGATACAAGAAGTGCGAGTGGTAATGAGGCTAGGGATGTTGAAAGACATTGTATGAGTAGGGTGGAATAGAGACACAACAGTGGAAGAATGTGAAAGATGAATAGGGAAAGCTCAAATAGAAACGAAAAATAAATACTAGGTATACACAAGTGTTTAGCCGGTGTCTGTGCTCGGTGGAGTCGCACAGGTAGAGTCGCTGGTCTTCAAACTGTTGTAACACCTATGCATCTGAATAACACTAGGATGCTAAATAGATCAAGGATCGGGAAAGTTCCTGTCCTGGGCTAAGTTCCTGTTCTACATTTGCATATTTTTGTTTTACTGGTCTCCATCTCTCTGTACTCCTCCCCCTTGAAACATATAAACTTCAACCTAGCATGTTTTAGTTAGATTTTTTTCTTGAAGATTTTCTTGGAGATTGCTTGATGATTTTCTTAAAGATTTCTTGAAGACTTCTTGCAGATGACTACAGCAACGAAATAAAAACGAACTGTTAAAGGATCCTAGTCCAACTCCATTTCGTTGAGTTTTTAATCTTACACTATTGTATGATGTAGGAGTATGATATGCTTCAAGGAAGAGTAGCGTGGGCTTCAGGTCGGGTGTCAACACGCTGGTTTCCTGAAGTGTAAATGTGAAGTCAAATGTTAGTTTAAACTTATGTTCCCACCGTCTTAAACCAAACAGTTTCAGTGAGACACCCCTAGTCCAAGGCAAAATAAGATGAAAGGACTCTTTTTGTCTTGTAAGCTTAGCTCCAATAGAATAAAAGTAGTAAAAGAAGAAAATAAAAATAAAAAAAAAAAGTACTTTCTCTTAACTTTGGTAAACTTCCAAATGTCAAACACAGATTGTATATCACCTCAAATACAGATTTGATCAAGTTATTTTCAATATCAGAACAAACCAATTAAATTTTACAAACAGCCGTGAATCTCTCTAATGAAACAGAAATCTGATATATGACCCTGTAAGTTAAATTCCTTCAATTTCAAGTGATTTCCTTAAAAGAGCTAAATAAATCTTGACTCAATTCAACAGTCTGAACAACTCTTGTGAATCAACCAATGATTCGGTTCTCACACCAACCCAACTCAGCGTCGCCTTTAAGAAAAAAAACACAGGCCCTTTTCTGGAACAAAATGGCGCAGCTCAGCCACAGCACGTGCTGATTCGGTGTTTCTGAAATACTAAGTGAATGAAACTAGGTGTAACACTCATTTCCAGTTCATGTTCACAGTCTCGCGCACTTGCAAGTGCACTTGAATGACGTACAGCAAGAAATTAATGCCTCCCTCGCAAAGCACACAGCTCACAAAAACTCTCCAAGACGCACGCAGCTCGAATGATGCAAAACAACCGCGTTAAAGCAAGCTCTGTGTCACGTGCTGTCCGCCAGGCTCTCGCGCCCTACTCTATTCGAACTTTTGGATCAAGTCTCACGCGATTTCTGGTCTTCTCAGTCTCACACGACGGCGTTACATCTTACTTAACTCACCGAACCCGAATTAACTTGAGTATCACAATCGCTACTATACAGTGCCAACAGTCATGGCGGATCTCTCGCTCTACTTTTATCTGAAAACGGGGCGACCTGTCAAAATAAAAGTCCCATAAAATACCTCTGTTACATCAGCAAGGGCTTGTTACATTGAATTAAATAAATTTTCTAATTACTCTTTATGGTTTTAGGGCTAATAAATGCAATTCTAGTATTTAGTAGTAAAAGGTGAAAAGCTCTGTCTATTTTACTGGACTTATATTTTTTTAATTAAGTTCTGGAGGATCATGTGACACTGAAGACCAGATTAATGATAACTGAAAACAAAACTTTGATTACAGAAAAAACTACAGGTGAAATAACTCACATTTTGATTCGAAAGCCTTCTTAAAACACCTTTATTAAAGAAGCACGTCATAGAATCGCGCTGAAAGTATGTATGATTTAAGGAGTTTTCTACATCTCTGTCTGCTTCCTTCAGACATGTAGAAATCTTCCTCTTTTTAATCTAGCTCATTTTATCACTCCTGAAAAAGAAAATGATTAATATTTGTTTGCCAAGGAAGACCAGAACACGTTTGAACACGATTCGTTTAATTTTCTGCCTTTGCCACCGGTGCAGTGTGTATTTTATTGATGACCATAGATCAGTTCTGGGTGCTTTTTGTTTACAGTGCAACCGGTCAAACTGTTTTGAAATGACTGAGTTTCACAGAGCCGTCTAGAGTCTGATTTGCATGAGTTTAGTCCCCAGCCCGGCCCTCATCTGACCTGAGCCTGCCTTTTTTTTTCTTGAGAATGAACGAAATGCTCATTGGGTCAGCAGAGTCAGAAAAAAACAGGTGGACAAGAAAAAACAATTCTGTGTTTTAAACACATCCATTCTTAATTAAGAATTAATGGCGAGAAACTATCATTTAGTCTTCAGAGCCATCGTTTTCCAGAACTGCACTCATCATGGAGTCTCCACAAGTGCAATGATTCAGGTCTCAGAGAATCCTAAAGATGACTCTCACTCAGGTTTCGTGAGAAGTTCAAATGTGCATAAAAACATGACAAAGAAAAGAAGAAAATACAAAAACAGGACATCTGTTCAAACACATTCACATCAGAACGATGGCAAACTGTCCATTTCTGCGGGAATTATAATGAAATCTAAAATCTAAGCAGAATATTTACAGTTTTTGCCTATTGCTTGAACGCTTTTTGCAGAACTTGGGCTCATTGCGTCAAGACATTTCACACAAGACAATTTTCCCAAATGTAGTGATTAGATTTTTTATCGGTAAGGAGAACGCAAAGACAAAAGAAACTGGTTGGAAGAATATATTTATTGATGATTTTGCATTTTTTGTGCAGTGGATTGAAAAAGAAAGGGAAAAGGTCTTCATTTGATAGAAATAACATCCAAAACCTAAATGAGGAAAACCAATACTTAACTGAAATAGCTACAAAATGAATAAAATTAAACAATAAATCTTCAGGTATAGATGGTATAACTACAGAATATATAAATGCTTATATAATGCATTTATATAATGAATTCAGAAAGTGAGTATATCATCTTCAATGAAAACAGGACTAATAAATTTGCTATCTAAACCCAAAAAACAATTGCTATCATCCGGTAACTAGATTACATTCAGATTAAAAGTTCCTTGCCTTGAACTTCCTCTGAGTAGATTCAGTACAACACACGTGTAACATTTACAATTAGTCATCGATACAAAGAAAGGATCTTACGTATCTTTACGGTCTCGATTTTAAACACGATGTCACTGAACCGAACACATGGAACGTCTGGCAAATATTCCTGAAACTCCAAGTATCGTGATTATAATTTGAAATGTCGGTACCAAACGGAATTCTGTCACATTATTAATTATCAAGTGTTGTATCATATTCCTTATGATGTGCTTCATAATACCCCTTTTGTTATTCAGCATCAGTGTTTGGTTACTTTGCATATATCTTTCCATCATGGCGGAACTCAGGGTCTCTGTCCAGTTTATCCCCTATCTCCATGATTACTCTCTGAAGAGCTGCTATTTGTTCATTTTTGTCATCAAATGCTCAGCTTCAAACCGAACCTCTTCTGCAAAGCCTAAATGTTGAAATTTCTCATCTAATTTCAGCGTCTGAATGAGCTTCTCTGTTCCTCAAACTGATCGTTGGTAAAGTGTCCGCCATTTACTTGACCATTTGCTCAATTTTACTGATTAGATCTTTGAACTGTGGGAAACTGGCAGACTTGTTATCCAGAAAGAAGAACTGGTTTCTACAACCATCAACAAGTGCTTTAACATCCGAATCACCGTTCTCTAGATACTGTTCGATAGTTTGATTTTCCTCCTCTAACTGATCTTTGTGAGTGAAGAGGATCATGACGTATTTCTCTATCTTTTCCCCAAACACTTCTTTGAGCTCCTGTACTGTATTTTTCTCTTCCTCAGTGAAGCGACCCACTCTAATCACAATAATAAAAGCGTGCGGTCCAGGAAGCGAGTATATTAGGCATTTCGCTATTTCAGTAATAACCTCCTCTTTACTGAGTTTATTATCATAAAGTCCAGGCGTGTCGATCACAGAGATCGTTTTACCAAACCTCACTGTAGTTTCTGCCTGACACTGTTTTGTTACAGAGCTGGATCCGGCTGAACATTTGAACAGGTTTCTGCCGATGATGGTGTTTGCAGTGGCACTTTTCCCAGATCCGGTTTTCCCCAGCAGAACCAGCCTGATCTGGTCTTTACTCTCATCAGGCTTCTCTTGATCTTCAGCTGGAGACTCTCCAAATACTACAAAGGAAATATCAGATCAATAACAGAACAATCCCGTAACATGTTTGTGTTATTAAAGTCAATGGTAAAAACTTACAAAGTAGATCAGGAGTGTTCGCGCTTGCTTTCTTGTTCGTTGGTTCCATCTCAAATCTCCTACCATTTCTAATCATCATGTCTTCAATCTTTCGCATCAGTTCTTCTACTTGAACACTTGATCTGCTCTTGTTATTGAAGCAGTGAAACTTTCCTCCAGATTCAGTGACCAGTCGCTGGAGATCTGCACGATCGCTCTGTTTTAGAAGCTCATCGATGTTCTGATCCAGCTCCTCCAGTTCATCTCCACATGTGAACAGGATCATGATGTATTTCTGCACTTCACGACCGAGTAAACACTTAATATAATCCAGCATCTCTTCCTCATTTTCCACATTTGCCATCACAGGAACAACCAGCAGGACCACACTAAGACCTGATGAACATCGAGAGACCAGCTGCTCTTTCCAGTTCCTCCAGCTTCTCTTTATTCAGATCTGGATCCAGTAGATCTGGACAATCAATCACAGAAACCTGCTTCCCACCGATCTGAGTTTGACCCCCACACACTTCATCAAACTCTTTTTCAGCTTCATGCTTTTTTTGTTTTATCTTGACTTTAAATATCTTTTCCCCAGTATGGTGTTTCCAGATGAGCTTTTCCCAGAGCCATTTCTTCCCATCAGAAGAACGTGGATCACTGGATCATCTGGACCGGAATGATCGCTGACATCCCTTAGAAAAGAAAGAAAGAAAGGATCTCACACTTCTCAAATGATCATTCTTACAGTAGGCAAAAGTATAACAAAAATCTGTTCTTCAGGAGTCATAGGCTTATGATCAGGGTTAGGTGCTTCTACACCCTTGTTCATCAGCCATTATTTTCCTCTGAATTTAGGAATAAGTCATGGTCAGGGTTAGGTTTAGGGGTAGGGATTGGGTTATGTCTATATTTTTGCTGTTTTGGGTCGCCACTGACTCCCACAGTATTGTTTTTCCTAAAATGGAAGTCAATGGTGACCCAAAACAGTCTAGTTACAAACTTTCTTCAATCATTTTTATTTATATAGCGCTTTTAACAACACAGGTTGCATCAAAGCACATTCTTCAAAATATCTTCTTTTGTGTTCTGCAGAACAAAGAAATTAATATTGGTGTGCAACTACTTGTGAGTGAATTTTCATTTTTGGGTGAACTATTCTATAAATTATAGAATGTTTGAAAATGATTTTGCACTCAGTATTTCCAGGGAAGACTGGAAATCAATCTGGGAGCATGCTAAAGAACACTGCAAACCTGAATGTTATCTTTACTTAAACAATCAAGTAATGTTGACTGAACGTTACTTAAAATATTGCATTTATTCAACTCAAATTTACAATCAAATTGCATAAACCTACAATTTCAAGTGTGGAGCTCAAAATCATAAGTAATGCTTTAAAAAAAGATAATTTCCCAAATGTAGTCTTCTTGACTGTTAATATAGACACCTGATGTTCTAATGTAATCATTATTTTACCTGAATCGATGAACTCATTTAAAACCTAATCTCTGAGTTAATTTATTTTATTGATTACAACAGCCTTGTGATTCCAGCTAAATATTCTGTATTTACTATAAATGTTAAAAGGATTTCTTACAAGATGTTTAAGCAAAAGAAAAGTATTTCTTTTAGGCACAGACATGAAGAATCAGTGTGTATGAATCTCAACCATGTTTAGATACACAGATCAACTCTGAACATCACAAAACAAGCTACTAAAATAAATTGTTATTTTTATACTAGATTTTTTAATTAAATTAAAAAGGTTGACATTTGGGGACACTTAACTTCTAGTGATTTAACGTCGAATTGATTACAGAGACCGTCTCTGCATTTAATAAGAAATTGGTCACTCTCGTCATTATACATCCCTGTCATTGTATTCTTCTACGTTACACTGTTCAGTGCTTTGATGCAACCTGTGTTGTTAAAAGCGCTATATATATAAAAATGATTGATTGATTGATTTCAGTGTTAAACATTTCAGAGTTGATTTCAACACCCAAAGAGTAAATTATGTTTTGGGTTGCTCAAACACAGAGACTAAAACACACGCATTCACATTATTTTTGTGTGTAATATTTCTTTAATCTTGCTGTGCTTTGGAGGAGCACCTCAACAACAATCAATGACCCTAACCAATTCTACATCACCTTGAACAAACATCTCATCCCATACCAGGCAAACTTTTTTAATACACACTTTGTGTTCAGTTTCTGCTATGCTAGTGCATTTGTGAACTTTTACACATTCCTGCAGACAATTCCTGTATGACATTTGCTGTAGGAAAAATTAAAGAATCTCCCAGCGTTAGAAATTTGAGAGCCAGAACTGCTCAACCTTAACACAAAGTATTTAAATTTTATAAGCCATTTGATATTGAAAGTTCATACAGTTTTTGGAATGAGAAAGTTTGTGTACCTTAAAACTTAAAATTGCACTAATAAACAAGTTAATAGAAATTATCTGTAGTTTATTTAAAATATTTGTAGATCTTTTGAGACTAATTGTAACCACCTAAAACATGCAACGATTTCCCCTTTTACTGTTATTTTAATATTTAATATATATTAGGAACTAAATCAAAAGTGTTAATGTAACTCTGGAGAGTGTGGAGCTACATTAACTGAAAAACTGTTGGTGCTCTGGAAATACGGGGTAAGGGGCCCATTGTTAAGGGCTGTCCAGTCCCTGTATGATGGAGCAGGAGCTGGCATTAAGTCAGACTTGTTCCCAGTGCATGTTGGACATGCAGGGCTGCCCTTTGTCACGGTCATATTCATTATTTTTATGGGACGAGATTTCTAGGCGGATCTGGATCTGGTTTAATGACCACAGGATATCGTCTCTGCTTTTTGCGGATGATGTTGTCCTGTTTGCGGCATCTTGCCAAGACCTACAGTGTGCGCTTGGCGGTTTAAAGCTGAGTGTGAAGCAGCTGGAAAGAGAATCAGCACCTCTAAGTCTGAGGCCATGGTTCTCAGTCGGACAAGGGTGGCTTGCCCCTTCAGGTTGGTGGGGAGTTCCTGCCTCAGGTGGAGGAGTTTAAGTATCTTGGGGTTGTGTTCACAAGTGAGGGGAGGATGGAACGAGAGATCAACAGTTGGATCGGTGCAGCTTCTGCAGTAATGCGGTCGCTGTATCGGTCTGTCATGGTGAAGAAGGAGCTGAGCTGCAAGGCAAAGCTCTCGATTTACCGGTCAATCTTCGTTCCTACTCTCACCTATGGTCACGGGCTTTGGGTCATGACCGAAAGGATGAGATCGGATACAAGCGGCCTAAATGAGTTTCCTCCGTAGGGTGGCTGGGCGCCCCTTAGAGATAGGGGTGGGGAGTTCAGTCACTTGGGAGGAGCTCGGAGAGACCCGCTGCTCCTCCACATCGAGAGAGACCAGCTGAGGTGGTTCCAGATGCTTCCCGGATCTTCCCAATGGAGGTGTTCCAGGCATGTCCCACCGGGAGGAGGCCCCGGGAAGACCTAGGACACGCTGGAGGGATTATATCTCTCGGCTGGCTGGGGAGCGGAGGAAGTGTCTGGGGAGAGGGAAGTCTGGGCGTCCCTGCTTAGACTGTTCCCCCCGCAACCTGGCCCCAGATAAGCGGTAGTAAATGGATGGATGGATCATAATTTAGAACTGTTGCTATTGTTTGCCAAGTTGCATACGTAGGAGCAGGGAGTGCAGAATACCGCCCCCCATGCTATGCAGCAGATAGCATAAATGTTTTATGTGATTATTTCAGTGATCTGACTCAGTGATATATTCAGTGACAAGTCCTGACTGGAAAAGTGGAGCTGGGGATGGAGAGGGTTGATTAGTTCCTGAGCAAAGTGATAGTTGCTGAATAATGAACAAAAGGGATCTTATGAGAGGGATTATGATCGTTGTGGTGATAGGTAGACGTTGATCAGTGTCAGCTGACACAAACTTGACTAACGTGACCAGCCAGAATTACTGTTACGCTCCATACGCTTTTCTTTTATTGCAGATAAATATTATATTGTCATTGCATAGTTTGGTCAACAATGAAAACACTGTCTGTTCACCCCCCTCTTCCAGTATCCATTGTTGAACTGGTGAATGACATTCCCATTCCTACATAATCCTGTTACTTTACCAGTTTACCGTTGTCATATGACATAAAAATAACACACTAACTGCTACATATATTTAAAGCATTTATCAGGTGTAGACTTGAGTGATATATATATATGACTCACCTGCACTGCTCCTCATACTTCCCTGAAAAAAAGAGCATTTTATTAAAAACTAGCAATGAGAGAAGTTATGCTTAAAGTAAAGTGCAAAGTATCCAAGTCTAAAAAAGCTGCACAAACTTCCAGTTATTTAATAAATGCATTCCTTCATTACCCCTGTCTTGACTCTGATCACGCCACTCGCTCTGGTGTAGTTGAGTTTCCCCACTGCAGCACATTTGATCTCATACTCTGTTTCTTCTCCCAGATCAGACAGAGTAACTGTGTCTTGGTCCTTCAGCACAGCTTCAAATCTCCAGACTGTGTCCTGCTTCACTTTATACAGTAATCTGAGTTCCACTGTATCAGGACATGATGGAGGAACCACCTTTAGAACCACACTCTGACCTTTGACCTCTCCAGCGATTGGGCAGACTGGTGTGGATGGAGGACTAAAGCAAACAGCATCACCACATCCACGTTCATACAGCAGAACACAGGAACCAGGATGATTTTTGTGGTCTTTTGAGAAACAATAAATTTAGTGTGCTGACTGTCGTGTGACGTCATCAGCTCCTTAAACATGATTACATGTTCTCTCATTTTCTCTCTAATGTTTCCGGTGAGCCACGTCTGTACTCGAGGTGACGTTCCTGGATTCTTCTTTCCGGACGCTGTTTGAGTTTTCAGGTAATGTCCTTGTTCAGAAAGCAGCTTTTCTGGCTGTTCGAGGGAACTAAACATGTAGCAAACCACATTCTCCACTGTAATATCTGACAAAACTGGGTCTAAGCTTGTGTTCACTTCAGCTCCAATGGCCAATAATTGTTGAAGAAACTCATCAACTGTGCTTAATTCATTTTCTTTCTCCTGATCCACTCCTTTAGATCCTGTGTATTTAAATGGTGACTCTTCCTGAGTTTGTAGAAGATTGGTCAAGGCACAAGTCTCTTCTTCACAGGCTTGAACTGACTGGATCAGTGACCGACTCTTATCGCCAAACTCTTGCCTGTAGATTTGGCAGAATCGTTTCATATCTCTTGATCTTCTTGTGAAATGTGCTAAATGTGTTTGTCCTGGTGTCTTTCAATAGTTCACTGCACTTGTTTTCAGTGAAGCTCAGATTAGCAATAACTCTGTCTAATTCCGTGATGAGCTTCTTCTCAATTATCCTTAAGCGAATAACATCACTGTAGGTGGTGTAGTTGAGTTTCCCACCGCTGCACATTTGATCTCATATTCCATTTCTTCTCCCAGATCAGACAGAGTAACTGTGTCTTGGTTCTTCAGCACAGCTTCAAATCTCCAGACTGTGTCCTGCTTTACTTTATACAGTAATCCCAGGCTCCACTGTATCAGGACATGATGGAGGAACCACCTTCAGAACCACACTCTGACCTTTGACCTCTTCAGCGATTGGACAGACTGGTGTGGATGGAGGACTAAAGCAAACAGCGTCTCCACTTCCATCTTCATGACACCAGAACACAGGAACCAGGATTGCTCTTCATTTCTTTTGAGGACACAATAAACTTGACTGGTTTACAATCTTTTGAGTTCTTCAGGCTTTAAATATCTCCAAGTTTCTCCTCATGGTCTTTTGGATATCAGCAGTGAGCCAAGACTTCTGCTTGACATTAGAGCTTATCTTATCAGTTTCTCTTTGCTTTGAAGAACTCAAAAGGCAGTTTGTTGCAAAAGAAGCACATCTGAGCAGTCCAGCGGCGTGAATGTGTAACTGACCAGATTTCCATCTTCTAGATCCATCAAGATGACATCTATGTTGAGTTCCACCTGAGCACCATATTCGTTCAGCCGTCTGAGGAGCGTTTTAATGATCTTAGACTCTTTTTCTCTTTCTTTCAGCCATTCTGTGAGGTCACTTTCACAGAATGGAGAGTCGTATGTTCCTGCAGAAGATTATTTAGCTCAGTTTCCTTTTTTCTTCCCCTTACGAATGTTTGGCAGCAGAATCCGAGATTCTCCATGAGTCTCAGCTTGTACATGTAGCAGTTTAGCTTCATTTGTAGAATTTTATCATCATAAAGCGCAGTAAAAGCCACAGCAGGAGAGTCTTCCAGAAGATCACTGCATCTCATCTCAGCTGTATATAAACTCTCACCACTGACTCAGTTCCTTGGATTACATCCATGCTGATGTCTTTCTGAAGTTTTGAAGCTTTGCGGGTAAAGTTTGTTCAGAGGTACAGCCAAACTCTCAGTGGACCCGGCTTTTGGTTTTCATTCAGCAGTTTCGGAAGATCAGCAAAAGTCTTCATCGCATCTTCAAAAGTGGTTGGGTTAGACGGCAGCTGGAAGTCACCGTAAAAAGTACAAGTAAAGTCTTTGACTTCAGTTTTCTCCTTGTCATTCATATTCAGGTCAGCTTTCCCTGTAATGAAATGGTATTCCAGTTTCTCTAGAGCCACTTTCAGTGGTCTTTTGTCCTCATCTGAAGAAACTTTTCTGTCAAACACAAAGCAAGCATCAGCTCCATACAATATTCCTGTCACTCTCGTGTGTGGCGACATCATCAGGAATATCCTTAGTCGGTAACTGATTGACGGCCAGTTCTTCAAACTCGCTGGTTGAATGATAATGTAGCACCAGTCTCTGCTGTTTGAAAGATGTCTTGGTGTCTTTGAAATACTTTTAACTGCTCCGTTAACCTCCACGAGTCCACCTAAGACACTCAGGTTAAGTCCACACGTTAATATTTAGTAAGTTAGATTTGTCTGTAATGGTGTCTGAAGCTTTGACTTTGAAATGTGTATTTATCCGAAGACAGGAGCAAGTATTCTTGGCTAGCTCTTCTTTCTTCCACGGTCTGATTCCTGTGGGGAAAAAGAGTTTTAACTCACTTTAACACACTTTAGAATAATGTTCTGTTGTTATAGCTTATAACTTAATAATGTTATAATAATAGAAGCAAGACTAACAAAGCAGTAGAAAAGCGTAAGACAAAGGTAGTTACTAATTAGATTTTTGACAATTATTAAATAAAAATGTACTCGTTGAAATACTTGCAAACTATGACAAATTAATAAAGAATAAGCGAGTTAATTATGAAGACAGAAATGTTTGTAACTTAAAAACATTAAATCAGAGCTCTATAAACAGGAAGTGTCGTCTTTTTTACTTAAGGTTTCTAAAGAAAGCCCACAGAATGAGGCTCTTCCCCAAACTCTCACTCAACATTTTGATTACTTTAATTCCGAAGCCTAAAACAAAAGATTTAATTTTAATTAACAATTGGCGTCCTGTTTCTCTCCTTAGTGATTATAAAATGTTAAAAGTGTGTTTTTTTCCACCACGCAGCTACTTTGGATTGAACCGTCTGTTATCAACCACAAAGTTATCAGTCTGAGTGATTCTCTTTGCTCTTTACAGATGAACCGGTCAGCTAACTTTAATATACAAAAACATTGAAATGAACAAAGATTTTATTACTAACCTAGTATTACTGCCTTCTAAATGTCATATTCACTGCAATAAATTCTTTCATCAAAAGCATTATTTATAGCTTTAAAAAAAGACATTCAACAGTATATCCAAATCTTAAAGCTCATAAAACAGTTATAATGTATTGAATATTTTATAATATTACCTCTTTGTATAAGCACAAGGTACCATTTAATTTCAAGAACTTTGCCAAGATTACTTACGTCCGCCTTCTCACTTATTTTATGAATTAGAGAAATGTATTACACTCCAATCAATGCTCAGACAATCTAACATAAGTATATGAGTTTTGTTTTATCAACGATGACCGCTTCATACGCTAATGTTGTTATTCAGAGAGTGTGATTCTTTATAAATTGCTCATAGTTTCTCAAGTTGTTCTAAATTAGTATATTTTTATTAAATACTTATCAAACAAGGAACTACCTTTGTCTTAAAACGCAACTTACTGCTTAGTTAACCTTCTCTATTAGTTAAAAGTCTATGTAGTACTACTTAGTACAAAGTTATCTGTTTTGACATATTCCTTATCCATTTGAAAGTGTCTTTTATTGGGGTTATCTCTCTGTAAAACCTGTTTGAGTACCTGCTATGGTCTTTTCTGTTCTGCAGTCATACAGCATGCCGAGCTGGAAGGGTCTCCCAAGGGCAGCCATTTCTATCACATTCACTCCCACTGAATCCATGCTGAGAAAAAGGGGAGGAAAACTGGTTACGAAGACCGCTGATATCAGGCTCTGTAAGGTAGTGTTGTAATGCATACAGGATATGTGGAAATATATATAAATATTAGGTGTGTTCGGGTTATGGCTCGCTGCCATGAAGGGTTTATGTTGTACTTACCAAACGACTGAACAAAGACCGATACGAAAAAGGAGACAGAGACTTACCTGAAGCTGATTAGATCGTTAATAAGCATGGGATGTTATACATGTAATGCTTAAAAGTGCTGCATGATCAATAATCACAAAACACACACACACACACACACACACACCCGTACCAAGTGTGCCTTAAACTTCCCTTAAAGTGACGTAACATCTGCAAAATGAACGCACTATAGGTTTTAAATACTTTTCTATTTCGTAATGATTTTGCAGACACGTCACAAACCTGTTTTGCTTCGCTCTTATGGGCAGGGCAGAACGACGTGAAGAAAAGAAAAGAATTGCTCACTGGTACGACAAGAGCTCCTCGACGAAATCCAGAACAGCCATCGTTTCTTACTTTATGTTATATTTCAGATCCAGTGTGTTGTTGTTTGCGCCGTTTTTGCAGCTTCGAGCGATTTCTACAGTTTTCTCCGGAAATCATCTCATTATAACAAAGTGTTGACGCAAAGCAAGCACGTACAGTATATCTACATCGTGTGTTTTCTGCTAGATGTGCTTCACGTAAATATACAAATAAACGTCATACTTACTTGGAAGCACTGGGTCTGAGGCTGGGCTTCAACAAAATACCGGAAAATAGTGAACTTTCGCTTGAGCAGTCACGTGACGCCGCGGGTTTATAACGCTGTTCAATTCTTCTATAAGAACCCTTTAAAATATACAAATATACTATCCGTATTTAATATAGCCTATGACCTATTCATATATTAATCTATTGCTAGAAAATCATAAATTG